>NC_137065.1:19313605-19598605 GCF_032717465.1 Coenobita brevimanus | reverse complement strand
CCTAGAGAGAGGTCGAGACGGAGATTAGCCTTAGAACAGAAAGAGAGAGAGATAGCGAGACAGGAAGGTAGCTACCCGGGACTTATACTCTTATACCTGTTTAATATTTCCAAGACAAATAAAAATAGTCCCATACTATTCTTTACCTCTCCCGTCACTACATGACATCTGGTGGGGAAACTACTACAAGATATAAAAGCCGCTCGACCACAAGTCTAAAATATACTTCTCTACAAGTAACTACAAAGTCTTTATGACATTTGGTAGCAGCGAACGTATACGAACCTCGTCTACGAATCAACATTAAATTCCTACAAAATATCAAGATTGAAAACAACCAACAATATCAGCTCCTGACATTATTCTCTCCATCCTGCCCCCTCCGTCTCCCAGATCATTACGCTGATGCAGAGGTCAAGAGATCACTCGACGCCTTGCACGTAGCTTAACGACAAACCAGCAAATCTGCGGACATCGTCTCCGAATTAAAAGCAAATTTCTACAAAAGCAACCGAGACTACAAGATTAGCTTCAGTTCTACAAAGTCTATAGCCATCTACAATCAACTACAGCCATCTACAATCAACTACAATTAACAACTCTACATCGTCTGTATAATCTTCTACACGCACCTACAAGTAGCGGCAGTCTTCATCCCACAACGAATAAATCACTAGAGAAAAGGACCGAGAAAACTTCCACATAGAGTAAAGGGAACAAACAAACGAAGAGTGAGACACGACTCACAACTCATCTTACTCACTCGTCTTCACTCAAGTTACTCATCGCTACTCATTCACTCACCACAGCTACCAGTGTGGGAAGCCGACGTCACCATGTGCTGAGATGACATCACAACGCGAGTCTGCCATGCCAAGCAACGTGTGACTGACACCAGGCACTTCTCACCCACTACTCATTACTCATTATTCACATAGCTCCTACTCATATTCACTTATTTTCACAGTTAAATTGGAAATTCGACGTTCTATGCTGAGGTTTGCCTGGGACAGCCGTTAACCACTACAAATACCAGGCCATGGAGTTTCCTGAGTAATATCGTCCATCAACACACCACTAGAATTATCAAGAGATCTTCAATCAAACCTGTATTTTCTTCCGAGATCGACTTTTGTATCGACACACCTCTACGATCTGTATCAAGTGGGTAAAATTATACTTGCTCATTTCTTCTCAGTGCTAAAATTAGCTATATTCAACTTATTTAATCATCTAGTTTGCTAGGACATAAATAAACAAGAGGCGTATTTCATAACATCATATCTTAATGACAGGAATATTTTCGCCACCACCCACGTTAATACCAGATGACACACAAATTGCCACAACATCAGACTCACAATTAAGAGACAGCCCACCAATTGTACAACCCACACCACATGTTATAGATAAAGAAACAAATACGGGAGTTTCGGATGATGAGTGGGAAACCCCTTCAGACGTAGAGAGTATCGACTTTGCAGCTGCCTTGAATACGTATGCCAATATACTTAACAGGGTTCACCGGTCCGGTCATACATATTCTACCATTCCCTCACATAACGATAAACTCGTACAAGTTGAATTAACAGGGCAATCATTAAATATGAATCAAGAAACAAATACTGCTGATCTAAAAACCACACCTCACGTTTTTGTGTATCACGAGGATAAGACTGCCCCAAAATTCTCTGGCACAGACAAGGATCGCATTGATGTCATTTCATTAATCAGTCAGTGCGAACAAATGTTCATCAAGCGCCACATACTAGATGAACAAGAGAAAATTGCTATTTTTTCATCTTGCATAAGCCAGGAAAGATGTCCAGCAAGCAATTTATTGCGCTCCGATAAGCTACATCGTGCTAGGACATATGATGAATTTAAAACTGAATTTCTGAAGAAATTTTCTGGAGGTATGAACTTCTTGCCAGGTATAATTCCAGAATTACATAAAATTGTAGATCTTGTAAGGGAGCACACTACAAACCATGTGCTCAGTGAAATAACTGCTGATGTCTCCACAATCAAGAGAACCCTATTAGCTACTCTGGAGAATTCTAAGTGGATAACAGATGATGGAAAGATGTCCCCAGACCTCGTCGTGGACATCATTGGTTATGTAGCTGCCTTGTGTAAATTACCTGATAGAACCCCTTAAGATCGCCAAAACAATCGCGTACACCCCGGGAATGTGCTTACTAGACTTAATGAACGAGGTAGAGATGCAGTGCAGTAAAGCAGGTGTGGTCGACACACATGCACATTCTGGTAGAATCAGGGTACCTGAGACAGTATCAGCTGTGAAAACATCAACACCGACCCCAAACAGAGAACAAAATCGATCGCGACCAGAAATGAGGCAGCCCAAACAAACAAAGACGCCTAGACCTCGTTCCCACACGCCTTCCTACAGGCAGTTTCATAAGTTTTCGCGCAGCCCGAGCAGGTCTCGCGCCATAAACAACACTTCTTATGGGAAATCACCTCGTAGGTCACTGTCAAGGGATAGGTCCATTCTGTGTCATTACTGTGCAAAACCAGGACACACGAGGTATGAATGCTTTATCAAGGCAAAAGAGGATAATCAAAAGACACAAGGATTTGGTCCTTACTGTAGGCATCATAGATACCAAGGGCACTGGACCAGTGATTGCAAAACAGTAGAAAAAATTGTGTCTATGTTCAAATCGGGGGAAGACCAAGTCATGACAAAAAACGAACAAACGTAAGGAAGAACAAGGTTAAACTTCACATAGGAGGCATGTTGGGAAATGAGTGTATCTTGATACCAGCTGTATGTGAGGGTCAAAACGTTTCCTTATTTTTAGATACAGGCTCTCCAGTGAACTTAATAACACATGAAGAACTAAATAGAATTCTTAAAAATAAAAAGAAAGTTACTATTCTGGATGAAGCTGATTTAGAATTATACACAGTAGATGGTCAAGAGATTACAGTAAAAGGTATGATAAGATTAAATCTCAGTTTCACAGAAACTACAAGACCATTCTCTGCATTGCTCTATATCGTTGAAAACTTAGCAATTAAAGCTCATATGTTACTGGGCTTAAGATCCATGAGAGCTGAGAACATAACTATACTCCCACAAATGAATGGAATAGACTTTGATAATGAATTCATAGAGGAAATACTTTCAGAGCCCTCACCGATTGGTAGAAGAGAGCCAAAAAGAATTGGTAATATTAAAGGCTTTAACAAACATACACAAACAGATGAGTGTATAGATCCACTTACACCAGCAACCCCATCCTCCAGAATTAGTGACCCAGATAACAGTACTGATTTATCAATTTTTCCAGCCCATCTCACTAATGATTTGGTTATACCACCTAATTCATACATGAAGGTTACCATAAAGAGCAAATTACGGAATAGTACTGTTCTTGTCTTAGAAGAATTATGTAAAGTAAAGGGATTGTCAGTAGAAAACGCATTATGTCATACGAACGACGAAGGGCTAACTCAGATATTCATTATTAATCACATGAATGGGGAAGTTCAGTTGAAGAAGGGAACTTGCATAGTTAATATTGAAAAATGTTTCGCCCCTGTGAAGGAAATAAATATTGGTGGAGTAACAAGTGAGATCAAATCTACGGATAGAGAAAGAATAAAAGAGAATTTAATTCACTCAGGTGAATTTGACGAAGAAAATGATTTGTTAACCCTGCTGGAAACACACAGGAACACCGTAGCATTGCCCGGAGATCAATTAGGGTGTACTAACTTGATTAATCACATGATTAATGTGCACCCAGAAACACCACCAATTTTCGTACCAGCTTATCGCATACCACACTCCCAACGTACACTTGCAAATCAGTATGTCGATGAAATGTTAAAGCTTGGAATTATTGAGCCTTCAGTTTCTCCGTGGAACGCTCCCCTTTTCTTTGTGCCCAAGAGAAATGGAGAAATGCGTGCGGTAGTAGATTACCGTAAACTAAATAATCACACAATCCCAGACAGATTTCCCATGCCATTGCTAAGTGATGTTCTACAGAATATTGGTCCTGAGAATAATATATTCTCGACCATCGATCTCCTAAACGGATACTATCAGATTCCGGTATCTCAGGAGTCACGTAAATACACTGCCTTTTCAACAAACAGAGGCCATTATCAATGTACAAGAATGCCAATGGGACTGAGGACAGCCCCCGGCACGTTCCAGCGTCTTATGAATTACGTATTGTCCGGAATTTTAGGACAAGGAATATTTGTTTATCTTGACGATATTATTATCGCAACGAAGAATATTAAGGATCATCTCAGGAAATTAGACTTACTCTTACAAAAGCTTAGTGATGCTGGATTAAAAATTAAACTTTCTAAATGCAAATTTTGCTTTAAGGAAATAAATTTCTTAGGCCACAAATTAAGTTCTGATGGTATTCACACCACTGATGACAAAATACAGGCAGTGAGAGATTTTCCTGAACCCACTACGACTGACGAAGTTAGACAATTTTTAGGTCTGGCTGGGTACTATAGGTCCTTCGTACCACAGTTCTCTCATATAGCCTTCCCTCTATTCCAACTACTCAAAAAAGATGCTGTATTCCAATGGAAAGAAGAACAAAAAAGGGCATTTAACAATCTAAAAATTAAACTAACAAATGCACCTTGTTTAGCATATCCAGATTACACGAAATCATTTCTTATTTGTACAGACGCATCAGTTAAAGGATTAGGGGCTGTACTGATGCAGGAAGATAAAAGAGGAAAGAATCAACCAATTGCATTTGTCAGCAGACAAACAAGAGGTGCGGAGAAAAATTATAGCACTACAGACTTAGAGGCACTTGCAGTGATTTTTGCATTACAAAAGTTTCGAGATTTGGTATATGGTTACGAAATCCACTTATTCACCGACCATAAACCACTGGTGGGTATGTTTAAAGAAAAACTCCTTTCTGGGAGGAGAGCAAGATGGAAATGTACAGTTGAAAACTACAGTGTCCAAATACATTATATACAAGGTAAAATGAATATAGTAGCTGACGCATTATCTAGGAACCCGAACACAATTCAGGTTGCGGCTTTAGATCTCAAAGGAAATATCCCAAACCACGAGGATATCGCAAAGGCTTTGTAGTTACTTGTAGAGAAGTATATTTTAGACTTGTGGTCGAGCGGCTTTTATATCTTGTAGTAGTTTCCCCACCAGATGTCATGTAGTGACGGGAGAGGTAAAGAATAGTATGGGACTATTTTTATTTGTCTTGGAAATATTAAACAGGTATAAGAGTATAAGTCCCGGGTAGCTACCTTCCTGTCTCGCTATCTCTCTCTCTTTCTGTTCTAAGGCTAATCTCCGTCTCGACCTCTCTCTAGGGTCGCTTGTCTCCTTCTAAACTCTCTTCTCTAAAATGTTTAAGATGAAGGAATGGTAAGAGTACTGAAACAAAAAAAGAACTTGAGACCCCTCCAATGAGGGAATCACACCAGCCACGAGCCGATATAGATCTAGCGCGGCTCAGAATATGACCTTGATCTTGACCTACTTTCACCAGTTTCGGATCTGTAAAATTGTGTGATGATATCTTGCTCGGTTGCGAAGTTATCGTGCTATAGGACTACATAATAGATAGATAGATAAATAGATAGATAGAGAGACAGATAGAAGCAGGAAGTCAAATGATGAGAAGGTGTTGTGTCTGCGAGAATCTAGCAGCGCTAAACATGCTTACACGGAGGAAAGCTGACAACAGCGGCCAGTAAGGAGATGATGCAGTTAGCTGTCAGCAGTCCTCTCGTGAGAAAGATCTGTTGCCATGAGGAACATACGTGATACACCCCTACTACACCAGATTTTAGAAAAGAGAGTTTAGAAGGAGACAAGCGACCCTAGAGAGAGGTCGAGACGGAGATTAGCCTTAGAACAGAAAGAGAGAGAGATAGCGAGACAGGAAGGTAGCTACCCGGGACTTATACTCTTATACCTGTTTAATATTTCCAAGACAAATAAAAATAGTCCCATACTATTCTTTACCTCTCCCGTCACTACATGACATCTGGTGGGGAAACTACTACAAGATATAAAAGCCGCTCGACCACAAGTCTAAACAGAAAGACGTACTGAAGGACAGACGGACAAATTGAAAATGAAAGAAAAGCATTTTGGAGGCGAATGCTAATCACCCACCAGAATATGCTGTTGGCCAAGTCCAAGATTTAGGCCTTATCTTGATACCCTGAAAGTTTCATGTTGATAGCTCATGCCGTTCATGAGATATACGATAATGGTGCTAACGGCGAGCGATAAAAAGTTGACCTTTGGCAGCCATTTTGGTGACCTTGACCTTGACTGCAGTGCCATTTTCGAACTCGTCCAAGATTTTGGCCATATCTTGATACCCTGAAGGTTTCAAGTTGATAGATCAAGCCGTTCATGAGGCATAATGGGAGCGCGCGCGAGCAAACACGCACACACACACACACACACACACACACACACACACACAGGGATTCAATCTAGGCGGACGTGTGACACCGGCGCTCCGTACCAAATCATCACGGCCAGTGGCATTACCTAAACAGTATCTTTGTATGAGTCAAGCTCAGTACCAGGTTAGACTAAATGATTGTTCATTAGAAAAAGGAAAAAAAAAAAAGTTTCAACAAGACTTGTAAAAACAGGAAATAGAACCAAGACGAAAGAATACTCTGAGTCATCTCTGAGGTTTGTTTAGACTACAACAAGACGGAGATTGTAAGTATATGCTTTGCACTTTAAGTATTGCAAAATGGATACATACTTCAGTAAAACAAATTTGGAAAAGAAAAGGGATAAAGGTAAAAAGCAAAATGATGATTTCTACCAAGAACTGGTTGAAGTAGAGACCCACAATAGACTGGCTGAACGTGTAAACAAACTAGAAATGGCTTTCAAAAATGAAATTGACGAAATAAAGAAGCAGATGCACTTGCAAAAGGAAGAAATAGAAAAACTAGGAAGGGAGGCCAATAAGAAAGACACAACCATCAGTGAACTAACCGTGGAATTGAGTACACTTAGGAAGAAAATGAGTGAAATGGCAAGTACAGTAGTCAATCACGAGAGTGTTATGGAAGAGTTCAAAAATGACACAGAGACAAATAGGCAAGTTAGCAGTCTTATTGACCAGAGCAGTGATATTGAGGAGAAGATAACACAAGTAAATGAAGCTGTGCAAAGCTACAAAAATGATGTAGAAACCACGTATGCTGAAATGGTGAAATTAAAGAAAGACTTAGAAACAAGGGTGGAGGAAAAAAGCATTAAAAAGGAGGTGAAAAGAATAATCCAAAACAATCCAAAGTTAGTCAGAGATTCAATAGAGATAAACAAATCAATAGTAATCACTGGTATAGATGAGGATGAAGTTAAAAACAAGATCACAAGAGACAAAAAGGAGATGGCAAATGTAATGAGCTTACTGAAAGAAGTATCAGAGGAAATCTGTAGTAAAGACATAGAGGAACACAAAAGGTTAGGGAAATACGAGAAAAGCAAGACAAGACCTCTAAAGGTGACTTTCCAGAGTGTAAACACTGTGGAAGAGATACTAAAAAATGCAAAGAATCTTAAGGAAAAAGAGGAGTTCAAAAATGTATGGATAAAAAGATGCCTAACACAAGAGGAACTGGAATTACTGAAAGAGAAAAGGGAGGAAGCAAAAACAAAAAATGAGGGAAGATCAGAAGAAGAGAAGAAGAAATATTTTTACAAAGTAATAGGATTGCAGGTACGAAAGTGGTACACAAACAGGATGGAAGAAAAAGGAGGAAGGTAGTAGAACCATGTCATGACAAGTATATAAACAAGATGATAAAGTTGATGTACTCAAATGTGGATGGAATGGTATCTAAATTACTAGAGATGAATGATTATTTCAGAGAAAATGAACCACAAATAATATGCCTAACTGAAACAAAATTAATACCAAGGATATCAAATGACATACTAAACTTAGAGGAATACAATATATGGAGAAGAGACAGATATTTAAAAAAGGAGGAGGAATTATAATATTAACTAAGAAAAATCTAAAAGTCAAGGAAATAAAACTAGATATACCATCATAAGTAGAACTGATTGCAGTAGAGATCGACACATCTGAAGGTAAAGTAATTGTAGCCAATTTGTACATGCCACCCAGATCAAACACATGGGAAAGAGACGAATATGAGGACCTGGCAGAGAGTACAATTCAGAGTGTAAGATCATTGCTACATAAAATGGAAGAGAAATCGGAAAGAATTATACTAACTGGGGACTTCAATACAAATATAAATTGGAATACTCTAGATATAAGTAGCCAAGAAAGCTGTTGGGATCAAAAGCTCCTGGATCTCGTACAAGAGTTTTTCTTAACGCAACATGTGAGGGAAACCACCAGAAAAAGAGGACTTGATGTACCTTCAGTGCTAGATCTAATATTTACAAGGCAAGAAAATGATATTGACAGTTTAATATATCACCCTCCACTCGGCAAAAGCGATCATGCAGTACTAAATTATAACTTCAGGATAGCATATGACATAGTAAACAGCAATCATAGTTACAAAAAGAGCCTAAACTATAAAAAGGGAAATTATCAAGACCTAAAGAAGTATTTCTTAGAAGTTGATTGGGAAAATGAGCTTAGAGGACAAGATTTAAATGCTGTATATAAAAAGTTTTGTGAATTTTATGAAATAGGAGTCCAGAAGTACATCCCACAGCACAAAGAAGCAGATAAGAAAATACAGAAATGGTTCAATACAGAATGTAAAAAATCAAAAGAAAGAAGAGATTTGTTGTGGAATAGATACAGAAGACACAATAGTGAAAGGGCGTATAATAATTACAAACAGGCAAGAAACGACTATACAAGAATAAGGAGGGAAGCCCAAAAACAGTTTGAGGAGGATATAATAAATAAAAGTGGTGATCAACCAAAGCTGTTTTACATCTATATCAGAAGCAAAACTAAAGTAAAAGATATAATACAATCCATTACGGACGAGGGAATCACTTATACACAAGAGAAATATATTTGTGAAGCACTAAATAAGAATTTCCAATTAGTTTTTACAGAAAAAAAAAAAAATTGAGAGGGACTATGTGGAACACGCATGTCCACACATACTACCAGATATACAAATAGCAGAAAAAGTAATACAGGAGGAGTTAAGTAGATTAGACAGAGGAAAAGCAAGTGGTCCTGATGAAATTTCATGTTGGGTATTACGAGAATCTGCAAAGGAGTTATGTAAACCATTATTTTTAATTTTCAAGAAATCCTTGAGTCAAGGTAAACTACCTGATATTTGGAAGAAAGCAAATATTGTCTCCTTATTCAAGAAAGGAAATAGACAAAATCCACTCAACTACCGACCAGTATGACTGACCAGTGTTGTAAGCAAGGTATTAGAAAAACTTATAAGAAAAGCTTGGGTAAATCATCTAGAAGAACACAGTATGATAACAGAAAGACAGTTTGGTTTCAGAAAAGGAAAATCATGTGTTACTAATCTGTTGAGCTACTATGACAGAGTAACAAACACAATACAGGAAAGGGAAGGATGGGTGGACAGTATCTATTTAGATTTCAAGAAAGCTTTTGACACAGTACCACACCAGAGACTTTTATGGAAACTGTATCATCAAGGAGGAATTCGAGGCAAACTGTTTTGTTGGATGCAAGACTTTCTCATAAAAAGAGAAATGAGGACAGTACTAAGAGGAAACTACTCATCATGGAAAGAAGTGACTAGTGGAGTACCACAGGGTTCAGTGCTGGCACCAATCATGTTTTTAGTGTATATAAATGATATAAACAGTAACACTGGAAATGAGAGCTATCTGAATATGTTTGCAGATGATGCAAAAATACAAAGGAGAATTACTAACACAGACTCTTGTAAACAGCTACAAGAAGAATTAAATACACTTCATGAATGGAGTAGTACATGGCAAATGGAATTCAATGTGGACAAGTGTCATGTAATCAAGTTTGGTAAAAGTGGAAAAAGACCTGATTGGGATTATAAGTTAGGAAATAAAACCCTATACACATCAGAAAGAGAGAAAGACCTAGGTGTGATTATCAGTAACAGACTATCTCCGGCAGACCACATCAGCGAGAAGGTACGGAACATGTATAGCCTACACTGCTTGCAAATATGAGAATGGCATTCACATACATAAATGAAGACATGCTAAGAAGGATAATAACATCATTCATTAGACCAACCCTGGAATATGCATCAGTAGTCTGGAGTCCTCATCTCAAAAAGCACATAGACAAGATTGAAAAAGTTCAAAGGGCCGCTACAAGATGGATACCAAGCTTAAGGGACCTAAGCTACGAAGAAAGACTAAATAAACTGAATCTACCAACACTACAGGAGAGAAGGAAAAGCGGTGACATGATAATGCTATATAAATGCATATCAGGAAAGGAGAAAATAGACATAAATGATTACTTAACATATGGAGAAGCATCAGCAAGAGGACACTGCAAGAAGAGAGGTGATAAAGACGTAAGGAAATTCACTTTCCCAAACAGAGCAATTGATCAATGGAAAGCACTACCGAATGAAATAGTGTGTGCCAAAACAATTCACAAATTTAAGGATATGTACGATAAATGTGGTTTAAGACACGGGACAGTACGAGCTTGACTCTTTCCTGTAAAGATACAATTAGGTAAGAACACACACACACACACACACACACACACACACACACACACACACACACACACACACACACACACACACACACACACACACAGAGGCAGGCAAAAACATTATCGCTCCGCCTTCTAAAGGCGGGCGAAAACGATATTAGCTTCGCTATCGAGGCTGGTAATAAAGCACAGAAACAAGTGATCATTTGTGATGGGAGTTGATTCAGCGTTCTTTCCCCATTACTACATTCCACCACCTTCAAATGTTTTGTGAGTACAGTGTGAAGTATAATAATGAGCAAAGGACTCTGAATCTCCTCTCATCCCAAATGCTCTCATGTTTCTGTGTATTATTATTTTTTTTTTTTCCTGCACTTTTTTCATCCAACATCGTAACAAATTACTTTAAAATCATATTTTTCCTTTCTAGTTGCTTTGCGATTTATTTTGTTTATTACATATTGTTATATTGTAGTTTACGTTATTTATATCCTGTTAATATCAGCATAGTTTCTACTAGTAATATACAACAGGGTATATGTGTGTAATGTGCAGAAAATATCATCAAGGAAAATGTGATGGAAAATCCTTACAGCCACACAGACTACGACCCTGGATTACATCATCTTTCGTCAGTTTCTTTTTAGACGAGAATAAAGATTTTACACAAACACTCTTACCAATACCTTACTTCACCATATCTAATCCTCACACACACACACACACACACACACACACACACACACACACACCGCTCGCTGGTGCAGTGGTAACACTCTCGCCTGCCAACTGGTGGACGGGAGTTCGCGCCTCGCTCAGGTTGCGAAAAGTTTCACTGACGAAGTAGGTGGTTACTGTTCCCCTAGAGCAAGGGGACGGGTGTGTGGGTGTGTGAAGGTCACAGCCTTGCCCTTAGATCGGACTATATGAGCTCTCAGCTCCCTTCCGAGAGGGTAAATGCTGACGATCACGACCATTAATTGATCCTGACCGACCCGGTGAATTACACACACACACACACACACACATACACAATCTCTCTCTCTCTCTCTCTCTCTCTCTCTCTCTCTCTCTTCCATATCTGCATCTAACCTCATGATATTTCTGTCAGGTTTATCACTTAGCGTGCTTAGTATCCATTCAAACTATGTATCCCAAATCACTCAGTACCCATAATTCCTCAAACTGTCCACCTACCAGGTTCAGGAGAAATATTTATAGATAAGCATATCATCCCGAGGATTCTATGACACACTTTTGGCTGAACCG
Source organism: Coenobita brevimanus (assembly GCF_032717465.1). Lineage (NCBI taxonomy): Eukaryota > Metazoa > Arthropoda > Malacostraca > Decapoda > Coenobitidae > Coenobita > Coenobita brevimanus. The sequence continues at coordinate 19,586,651 of NC_137065.1, read as the reverse complement.
GATCGCCTGGAGTTAACTTTAATAACATACTTGATTTGTCCCAAGTATAAAATGGTTAATGGTGATAGTATTTACATTCTTTAGTCCTTGATATCCATTCAGCTGAATAAAATCGTCTGGCGTTGAGTGGACCACAGTACTGGACTACACAATAATATCCGAACGCCAAAAGCTTTATTAAGTTCTCGATATTTAGCACGCAGTGTATTTAGGCTATCCTACAGTACATCAAAAACACTTTATATCAGCTACCATTAATACTGTACTTAATTTATAAATTTTCACACACCTCTCAAGCTCGTACCACCATCTATACCTCCTCTCTCCCTTTCGCACAATCCTTGTCCTCTTCACACCGCTCACTTCCCACGACTCCCCTGCCCTTCCATACCTGACCTCTCGTTTAGTACGGTACCTTTCCTCCCCCCACCCATCCACACCTCTCTCCTACCATGCCTCCACCCCACCAACACCACATCTTCTCTCTCCCCTCCACACCTCTCCTCTCCCTTCCCTTCCACCCCTTCTCTCTCCTCTCTCTCCCCAGCCCCACCTCCCCAAATACTCACCTATCAGCAAACATTGCTTAACTCTGTGCATCCAGTGACGAAAATTGTTAGTTTAATCTTGATACCTCTAAATTACCTTACTGAGACTGGGGGATGCCTCTTGTAATAACGTTGTTAATGAAGACTATTTATAAGTCTTTCAGTTGGAAAAGTCTGCTCTAAGTTGAATAAAGTACCAGGTGGCGACAAGTATAAAATTTAAATTGCGTCATCAGAGTGAAAATTTTAAGCTCCCTCCTCCTTCACATTTTTACCTGCACCTACCCTTTCCCCCCACCCCTACCTCGTTTCCTCATGGTCAACTTCATCATGCCTCTAAAACTCCTCATATCAGATAGACTCTCCCTCAAGCTATCTTTCAGCTTAAACCTCAACAGTTGTACTGGCCAAGCTGTTGTCTCACATTTTCCTCTCGTCACTTAACTTCATATTTTCAGCCCTCCATTCTCATTAATCTCCACGAAACTTCTGACACCATGCATCTGGAGGAGCTAGTTTGACTGTAAGAAAAGTAAAATCGCAGGCTGGTCAGCCAAGCCCTTCTTGCGGAAACAGTCTCCAAACTTGGGAGCTCTGAACTGTAATGGTCGCAGCGACTCCAATAAATCCACATTGGTATATATGAACATCCTAATTTACTCACTAAATATGTGCACGAGTACATTCGCCATAAATTCCCTCTCGCACTACTGTGCTCAAGTTGTACTAATAGTTTACCTCCGCCAGGAGGTTTATGTTTTACGCCGCGTTGGTTTGTTGGTTTGCCTGTCTGTCTGTGCCTGTCTGTCTGTCTGTGCCTGTCTGTCTGTCTGTCTGTATGTCTGTTAGCAGGATAAGTCAAAAAGTTATGAGCGGATATTGCTGAAATTTCGTGGAAGGGTGGGCTGTGAGCCAATGAATACATGATGAAATTTTGGGCCAGATCCGGATCAGGAGTGTCCCGCACAATACTTCCAAAAGTTTTCAATGAATTTCAATAAAATTCTGTGAAAAGGTGCGCCATAGACCAAGAAAAATTTATTAAATTTGGGGGCTGATCCGGATCCTATATCCACGGATCCAAATCCTGGATTACTCAAAAAGTTATGAACGGAGTTTGATGAAATTTTGTGGAAGTATGGACCATGGGCCAAGGAAAAAATTATTAAATTTATGGAGGGAGGGGGAATCCAGATCCGGAGTATCCTACACAATATCTCCAAAATTTCTCAATGAATTTTAATGAAATTTCTTGGAAAGGTGGGCCATTTGCCAAGAACGAAGTGATTAAGTTTTCGGGCGGATCCGGGTGATCCTATATCCACGGATCCGGATCCGGATCCTTTTTATTGGCATTGGCAGAGGTTTGCGCTCTCTGAGTGCTTTCTAGTTCCCCTATGTACTATACTGTTGTGATGTAATATTATGAAAGATACAGTAACCAATTGATTGAGTTTTATGCCTTCTCTTGACATAGTAAGAAACTTACTCTAATCCTGTCTTCCCTCCCTTTCTCTTCCTCAGCCCCTCTCCTTTATCCTTAACTCACTTCCGGGTCCCACAAGGGCATGCAAGGGCTAGAGCCCCTGCCCCTTGGCCCTGCCATTTATAAAGTGCTGTCATTGAAAGATCTCTTTATCTCTACTCATCTGTCAAGGTGACCAGATGGCACTTTGATAGGGCAGACTGGGTTGGTTTTAGAAATTATCTTGCTAATATTCCATGACAGTCTTTCATCTCCAAAGACATCAATTCTGCCCAGACCCATATTAATGACTTAATACAAATTGGTATGGAATTGTTCATATCCAGTCAACAGTTCAGTAAAAGACCGGACACCCCCAAATGATTTTACAGCAATTGTGCCAGAGCTACTACAAAAAGCCCGTTGCATACATCTCCTACTTAAAATAAAAAACATCTAAAATGCTCAGTCATTTTAAAATTGTTAGAAACCATGGAAAAACAGTAACAAATCACGCTAAATCAACTTTCTTCACAACCAGTCACTCATACTATTAAATATTCTAATTACATTGGAATATTCTGGCCAAATCTTAATTCTTTCACTAATTGCTTCTACAAGTCATCACCCATCCCCCCACTAAAATCGTCAGATGGTAACACTATAAATGACTGACGTGGTAAAGCGAATATCTTTCCTGCACGTTTGCATGAAATTCTACCTTAGAGGAAGTTGGCCAGAACGTCGCAGTACTAGAACTTACCTTCCCCGAAATGGCTCCACTTAAAATACAGAGCACATACGCAAAATCCATCGTAGTCAATTTACAAACCAACAGAGCTCCTAACCCGTGGAATTCCTTCAATTGTTCTGAAAAAGTGTTCCCCAGAACTTGCTCCTTCTCTAGCTAAATTATTCAGACTCTGCATACATACTTCTTCATTCCCTAATTCTCAGAAAGAAACCAATATCGACCCAATTCCAATGAAAGGCTGTTCCTCTGACTCCTCTGATTGCAGACCATTAGCCATCACATCTCTTCGCAAAGTATTTTTTATTGTAATTAATGAACACATTGCTGAACATCTTCAATCCAACAACTTTGTTAGTGATAGACGGTATGATTTACACCACGAAAGATCCACTACTGGCATACTCAATCTCCTGACTCATATCACTAATCAATCAACCGAACATCATGGTGAAACTCATGCAGTTGCCCTTGGTATTTCTAAAGCTTTTGACAGTGTTTGGCACCGTCCCCTACTGTCCAAACTTCAGTGCCATGGCCCATCACCTTTTGTTTGTCTTGGTCTTCTCCAATCACAACCATATTGCCTTAACCTGTCCTATCACTCCGGTACGGCCTGTAGACCTTCCAAAGAAACATCGATTATGGCACTTTGGAACTGCGGATTGGGAGGCCCTAAGGCAGTACTTCTTTGATTTTCCCTGGAATGATTATTGCTTCCATGGCAGGGAGCCATCTGAGTGTGCCTTGCGCATTACCGAGGTTATTCTCTCTGGCTTGGAATCATACATTCCCTTCTCATGTCCTTTGACTAATGCAAGAAAGCCTTGGTTTTATCACGCTTGTTCTAATGCTGTCCACGACAGGGAGAGGGCCTATAAAAGGTACCAGAGCCAACCCACCCCTGAATCATATCAGTTTTATGTTTCTGCCCAGAATCGTGCTAACTCTGTCCTTTGCTCTGCTAAAAATATTTTCATCCCTACTAAATGCTCTCATCTCTCCAACTCAAATTCTTCCCGCTCCTTCTGGCACCTTGCCAAAAACCTTTCTAACAACTATATCTTATCGTCTTTCCCTCCTCTTTTCTGCTCTGTTGGCTCTGTAGCTATTTCTTCTACTGATAAAGCAGATCTCTTTGCTCAGACTTTCTCCTCCAATTTCACCTTAGCTGATTCCGGTGCTGTTCCTCCATCACTTCCCCCCTCTAACTTCCTCATGGCTGATATTAAAATTTCTTCAGCTGATGTATTTTCTGCCATCATTGGCCTCAGTACTAACAAGGCATATGGACCTGATGTATCCTCCTGTTGTCCTCAAGAACTGTGCTTCTGTGCTTACACCCTGCCTAGGTAAACTCTTTCGCCTTTGTCTATCAACTTGTACCTTTCCTTCCCGCTGGAAGTTCCTCTCTCAAAAGTTTTCGAGTCTATTCTTAACAGGAAAATTTTAAAGCATCTTTCCTATTACAACCCTCTTTTTAATCGTCAGCATGGGTTCCGTCAGGGACGCTCCACTGGCGATCTTCTCACTTACCATTCAGACTCCTGGTCATCCTGGCATAACTCTGTATTTTCCAAACAGCTCTTTTATGGTTTCTGTCCCCTCTATCTGTGCCTTCATCTAGAGCTTCCTTTCTGGTCATTCTATAGCCGCTGCTGTAGTCGGTCATTGTTCTTTTACATCTATCAACAGTGGTGTTCCTCAGGGCTCTGTACTATCACCAACTCTCTTCCTTTTATTCATCAATGACTTCTAAGCTGTACATCCAACCCTATCCACTCGTACGCTGATGACTCCATCCTTCACCTTTCCATTCGGTTTCAGCAACATCCATCTCAGCAGTTACTTTAGCAAACAAGGGATGAGGCTATGGCACACCTAATGTCTGACTTGGATCGTATCTCTGACTGGGGTAAAAAGAAATCTTGTTTTTAATGCATCAAAGACTCAGTTCTTACACCTATTACCGGACAAATCTTCCACAGGAGTACCCACTAATGTATAATAATATCCAGCCGAATCCTGCATCATCGTTGAACATGCTTGGGGTTTCATTCACTCGGGACTTATCTTGGAAAGATCTTATTACATCTCTTGTAAAAATCTACTTCCGAGAGATTAAGTGTGCTAAGCCAACTCCGTACCTTCTTTACCCCTGCACAGTTGTTGACTTTATACACGAGTTTTATTTGCCCCTGTGTAGAGTACAACTCTCATGTGTGGGGAGGCTCCCCACATACAGTTTTTCTCAGTAGGATGGAGTCAACGGCTTTTCGTCTCATTAACCCTCCTCCTCCTACTGCCTCCCTTCAACCTATGTCTCTTCACTGCACTGTTGCATCTATATCTCTTTTCCATCGCTACTTCAATGATTACTACTCCTCTGAACTGTCTGCTTGCATCCCTCCACCTCTACGATTTGCGCGTAGCACCCACCTAGTAACAAACTCTCATCCCTTTTCTGTCCAGCTCTGTACAGTAATGCAAGAATTAACCGTTACTTCCAGTCCTTCATTTATGCAACGGGGTAACTCTGGAACTGTCTCCATCTGTCTGTATTTCCTACTTCCTATGATCTCCAGTCTTTCAAACGCAGTGTGTCCAGGCATCTCGAAATGAACGGATCTTGAATTTGGCTCTCTTTTGTATTGTTTTTGTTTTTTTCTTGGAAGGAACGGTTTGCAGGCTCCTGGCCTTTGGTTGAGTCTTCCTTGCATAATAAAAAAAAAACACTCGATTAATGCCAGCATGCCACAAGGATCAGCCTTGCCTCTAACCCTATTCCTAATTCACGTTGATGATCTCTTCTGTAACTCATGATCCCATTCAGTCATATGCAGATGACTCAACACTTCACAGTTCCTTGACACTAAAACACCCATTCACAAAGTTATTAACATGTTTAAATCACAACTTGGTGCAGCATTCTCCATAAATCAAGACTTGCCTAAGATCACTGAATGGGGACAAAATTACATTATCTCATTACACGGTAGGAAATCCAGATATATACAGTTTACTAATAAACAGATATTGCTTGATTCCAATACTTCCTTAGTTGTAATAATATTCCTATCTCTAAATGTATTGAAATTCCTGGTGTTTCACTTATCAATACCCTCAGCTGGACCTCTCGTGTTAGATCACTCGCTATAACTGCTTTAAAGAAATTAGGATATTTCTACACAGTCTCTAACTTCTTCACTGATGAGCAGTTAGCTGTAATTTACCTGAGTCATGTACGCTCTCAGCTGGAATATTGCTCGCCTTAGTGGAATGGATGTAGAGAGGTGTCACTAAAACAACCGGGCAAAATACAGAACGAAGATGTTAGAATTATTAATGACTCTGCTATTACAAGTGAACTACCTCCCCTACAAGTAAGAAGGAATGTTGCCTCCCTTGCATTATTTTATGGATACTTTGACGGCAAATGCTCAGATGAAGCTGCATAATTGTGCCACTGTTATGAGTCCATATTGTATTTACAAATCATAATAGATAGATAGATAAATGGACAGATAGATAGCTCTATGCGAGCCTGGGAATGGGAAATGATCTTGCAAGTTACACTGAGGAAAAGCTGACGACAGATTACGAAGTAGCCAGTCAGGAGATGATGCAGTTAGTTTGTCAGCGATACAGCAGGAGAACAAAGCCTTGTTGACTATACACACATACTCACACACAGGCTTCTAGAACTTTCCAACCACAGGGAACACACGTGACACGACTCATAACTCACAACCACCAGACCTCACCCTCCTCTCTCTGCTACATCCACCCAACCTCCACCGCTGATGCAGGAGTGAAGAGGTCAAGACGACGAAGCAAATACCAAGTCCATATTCACAACTTGTCTTACTCACTTGTCTTCACTCAAGTTACTCATCGCTACTCATTCACTCACCACAGCTACCAGTGTGGGAAGTCGACGTCATCATGCGTGCTTGCTGAGAAGACGCCACGTCAGTCAACTCACCACCTGCACCATCATTATCACCATTCCCACCACGGTAAAAATTAGTGAGTTACATAGTTACTTCATTTATACAATACACTGTGATAGACAATAAGCTTCTGCACAAACATAATACGTGCTGTATAGTTACAGCTTAAATACACATAATTACTCTAGTTATCTGCATAACTCAAACACTAAATATATCACCAACAATAAATATTCTACACTGTATATATTCATTCATTTATTATAACATTTACTTACTACCAACGAGTGTTACCATTTATACCTACATAAAATACGTGTTTCATACATACAGCTATACATTATTATATCTACAAAGTTTTTTATGACATTTGGTAGCAGCGAACGTATATGAACCTCGTCTACGAATCAACAGTGAATTCCTACAAAATGTCAAGATTGAAAACAAAAAAATACCTCTCACAACCAACAACTTACAACCAGCTCCTGACAGTTCTCTCCAACCCCCCCTCCGTCTTCCCAATCATCATGCTGATGTAGAGGTGAAGAGGTCACAGGACGCCTTGCAAGTAGTTTAACAATATATTGATACAAACAATCTTGTAATTTCTACGACGACCCAACGAACTACAACCATCTACAGTCAACTACAAGTAACAACTCTACTAAGCATCTGTATAATCTTCTACACGCACCTACAAGTAGCGGCAGTGTTCATCCCACCGCTGCCACCAAATGTCATAAAAAGACTTTGTAGTTACTTGTAGAGAAGTTATATATATTAGACTTGTGGACGAGCGGTTGTTATGCTTGAGTTTTTTTAAGTAGATAATCTTGGTTCCCTTTTGTCATGCAATGACAGGAGAGGTAAAGAATAGTATGGGACTATTTTTATTAGTCTTGGAAATATTAACAGAGTCTCTCACACACGAGTGAGTATAAGTAGAATTCCACGAGCTACCTCCTGTCTCGCTCTCTCTCTCTCTCTCTCTCTCTCTCCATGTTGCTAAGCCCTTCTCCCTACCACCTGCCTGTTCTATGGCCTGTCTCCTTCTTAGCTCTCTTTCCTAAATTCTGGTGAAACAGGAGTCGTGTCACATGTGTTCCCTGTGGTTGGAAAGTTCTAGAAGCCTGTATGTGAGTATGTGTGTATGTGTGTGTATGGTCAACAAGGCTTTGTTCTCCTGCTGTATCGCTGACAAACTAACTGCATCATCTCCTGACTGGCTACTTCGTAATCTGTCGTCAGCTTTTCCTCAGTGTAACTTGCAAGATCATTTCCCATTCCCAGGCTCGCATAGAGCTATCTATCTGTCTATTTATCTATCTATCTATTATGATTTGTAAATACAATATGGACTCATAACAGTGGCACAATTATGCAGCTTCATCTGAGCATTTGCCGTCAAAGTATCCATAAAATAATGCAAGGGAGGCAACATTCCTTCTTACTTGTAGGGGAGGTAGTTCACTTGTAATAGCAGAGTCATTAATAATTCTAACATCTTCGTTCTGTATTTTGCCCGGTTGTTTTAGTGACACCTCTCTACATCCATTCCACTAAGGCGAGCAATATTCCAGCTGAGAGCGTACATGACTCAGGTAAATTACAGCTAACTGCTCATCAGTGAAGAAGTTAGAGACTGTGTAGAAATATCCTAATTTCTTTAAAGCAGTTATAGCGAGTGATCTAACACGAGAGGTCCAGCTGAGGGTATTGATAAGTGAAACACCAGGAATTTCAATACATTTAGAGATAGGAATATTATTACAACTAAGGAAGTATTGGAATCAAGCAATATCTGTTTATTAGTAAACTGTATATATCTGGATTTCCTACCGTGTAATGAGATAATGTAATTTTGTCCCCATTCAGTGATCTTAGGCAAGTCTTGATTTATGGAGAATGCTGCACCAAGTTGTGATTTAAACATGTTAATAACTTTGTGAATGGGTGTTTTAGTGTCAAGGAACTGTGAAGTGTTGAGTCATCTGCATATGACTGAATGGGATCATGAGTTACAGAAGAGATCATCAACGTGAATTAGGAATAGGGTTAGAGGCAAGGCTGATCCTTGTGGCATGCTGGCATTAATCGAGTGTTTTTTTTTATTATGCAAGGAAGACTCAACCAAAGGCCAGGAGCCTGCAAACCGTTCCTTCCAAGAAAAAAACAAAAACAATACAAAAGAGAGCCAAATTCAAGATCCGTTCATTTCGAGATGCCTGGACACACTGCGTTTGAAAGACTGGAGATCATAGGAAGTAGGAAATACAGACAGATGGAGACAGTTCCAGAGTTACCCCGTTGCATAAATGAAGGACTGGAAGTAACGGTTAATTCTTGCATTACTGTACAGAGCTGGACAGAAAAGGGATGAGAGTTTGTTACTAGGTGGGTGCTACGCGCAAATCGTAGAGGTGGAGGGATGCAAGCAGACAGTTCAGAGGAGTAGTAATCATTGAAGTAGCGATGGAAAAGAGATATAGATGCAACAGTGCAGTGAAGAGACATAGGTTGAAGGGAGGCAGTAGGAGGAGGAGGGTTAATGAGACGAAAAGCCGTTGACTCCATCCTACTGAGAAAAACTGTATGTGGGGAGCCTCCCCACACATGAGAGTTGTACTCTACACAGGGGCAAATAAAACTCGTGTATAAAGTCAACAACTGTGCAGGGGTAAAGAAGGTACGGAGTTGGCTTAGCACACTTAATCTCTCGGAAGTAGATTTTTACAAGAGATGTAATAAGATCTTTCCAAGATAAGTCCCGAGTGAATGAAACCCCAAGCATGTTCAACGATGATGCAGGATTCGGCTGGATATTATTATACATTAGTGGGTACTCCTGTGGAAGATTTGTCCGGTAATAGGTGTAAGAACTGAGTCTTTGATGCATTAAAAACAAGATTTCTTTTTACCCCAGTCAGAGATACGATCCAAGTCAGACATTAGGTGTGCCATAGCCTCATCCCTTGTTTGCTAAAGTAACTGCTGAGATGGATGTTGCTGAAACCGAATGGAAAGGTGAAGGATGGAGTCATCAGCGTACGAGTGGATAGGGTTGGATGTACAGCTTAGAAGTCATTGATGAATAAAGGAAGAGAGTTGGTGATAGTACAGAGCCCTGAGGAACACCACTGTTGATAGATGTAAAAGAACAATGACCGACTACAGCAGCGGCTATAGAATGACCAGAAAGGAAGCTCTAGATGAAGGCACAGATAGAGGGGACAGAAACCATAAAAGAGCTGTTTGGAAAATACAGAGTTATGCCAGGATGACCAGGAGTCTGAATGGTAAGTGAGAAGATCGCCAGTGGAGCGTCCCTGACGGAACCCATGCTGACGATTAAAAGAGGGTTGTAATAGGAAAGATGCTTTAAAATTTTCCTGTTAAGAATAGACTCGAAAACTTTTGAGAGAGGAACTTCCAGCGGGAAGGAAAGGTACAAGTTGATAGACAAAGGCGAAAGAGTTTACCTAGGCAGGGTGTAAGCACAGAAGCACAGTTCTTGAGGACAACAGGAGGATACATCAGGTCCATATGCCTTGTTAGTACTGAGGCCAATGATGGCAGAAAATACATCAGCTGAAGAAATTTTAATATCAGCCATGAGGAAGTTAGAGGGGGGAAGTGATGGAGGAACAGCACCGGAATCAGCTAAGGTGAAATTGGAGGAGAAAGTCTGAGCAAAGAGATCTGCTTTATCAGTAGAAGAAATAGCTACAGAGCCAACAGAGCAGAAAAGAGGAGGGAAAGACGATAAGATATAGTTGTTAGAAAGGTTTTTGGCAAGGTGCCAGAAGGAGCGGGAAGAATTTGAGTTGGAGAGATGAGAGCATTTAGTAGGGATGAAAATATTTTTAGCAGAGCAAAGGACAGAGTTAGCACGATTCTGGGCAGAAACATAAAACTGATATGATTCAGGGGTGGGTTGGCTCTGGTACCTTTTATAGGCCCTCTCCCTGTCGTGGACAGCATTAGAACAAGCGTGATAAAACCAAGGCTTTCTTGCATTAGTCAAAGGACATGAGAAGGGAATGTATGATTCCAAGCCAGAGAGAATAACCTCGGTAATGCGCAAGGCACACTCAGATGGCTCCCTGCCATGGAAGCAATAATCATTCCAGGGAAAATCAAAGAAGTACTGCCTTAGGGCCTCCCAATCCGCAGTTCCAAAGTGCCATAATCGATGTTTCTTTGGAAGGCCTACAGGCCGTACCGGAGTGATAGGACAGGTTAAGGCAATATGGTTGTGACTGGAGAAGACCAAGACAAACAAAAGGTGATGGGCCATGGCACTGAAGTTTGGACAGTAGGGGACGGTGCCAAACACTGTCAAAAGCTTTAGAAATACCAAGGGCTACTGCATGAGTTTCACCATGATGTTCGGTTGATTGATTAATGATATGAGTCAGGAGATTGAGTATGCCAGTAGTGGATCTTTCTTGGTGTAAATCATACCGTCTATCACTAACAAAGTTGTTGGATTGAAGATGTTCAGCAATGTGTTCATTAATTACAATAAAAAATACTTTGCGAAGAGATGTGATGGCTAATGGTCTGCAATCAGAGGAGTCAGAGGAACAGCCTTTCATTGGAATTGGGTCGATATTGGTTTCTTTCTGAGAATTAGGGAATGAAGAAGTATGTATGCAGAGTCTGAATAATTTAGCTAGAGAAGGAGCAAGTTCTGGGGAATACTTTTTCAGAACAATTGAAGGAATTCCATGGGCTATTAGCTCTGTTGGTTTGTAAATTGACTAGGATGGATTTTGCGTATGTGCTCTGTATTTTAAGTGGAGCCATTTCGGGGGAGGTAAGTTCTAGTACTGCGACGTTCTGGCCAACTTCCTCTAAGGTAGAATTTCATGCAAACGTGCAGGAAAGATATTCACTTTACCACGTCAGTCATTTATAGTGTTACCATCTGACGATTTTAGTGGGGGGATGGGTGATGACTTGTAGAAGCTATTAGTGAAAGAATTAAGATTTGGCCAGAATATTCCAATGTAATTAGAATATTTAATAGTATGAGTGACTGGTTGTGAAGAAAGTTTGATTTAGCGTGATTTGTTACTGTTTTTCCATGGTTTCTAACAATTTTAAAATGACTGAGCATTTTAGATGTTTTTTATTTTAAGTAGGAGATGTATGCAACGGGCTTTTTGTAGTAGCTCTGGCACAATTGCTGTAAAATCATTTGGGGGTGTCCGGTCTTTTACTGAACTGTTGACTGGATATGAACAATTCCATACCAATTTGTATTAAGTCATTAATATGGGTCTGGGCAGAATTGATGTCTTTGGAGATGAAAGACTGCCATGGAATATTAGCAAGATAATTTCTAAAACCAACCCAGTCTGCCCTATCAAAGTGCCATCTGGTCACCTTGACAGATGAGCAGAGATAAAGAGATCTTTCAATGACAGCACTTTATAAATGGCAGGGCCAAGGGGCAGGGGCTCTAGCCCTTGCATGCCCTTGTGGGACCCGGAAGTGAGTTAAGGATAAAGGAGAGGGGCTGAGGAAGAGAAAGGGAGGGAAGACAGGATTAGAGTAAGTTTCTTACTATGTCAAGAGAAGGCATAAAACTCAATCAATTGGTTACTGTATCTTTCATAATATTACATCACAACAGTATAGTACATAGGGGAACTAGAAAGCACTCAGAGAGCGCAAACCTCTGCCAATGCCAATAAAAAGGATCCGGATCCGGATCCGTGGATATAGGATCACCCGGATCCGCCCGAAAACTTAATCACTTCGTTCTTGGCAAATGGCCCACCTTTCCAAGAAATTTCATTAAAATTCATTGAGAAATTTTGGAGATATTGTGTAGGATACTCCGGATCTGGATTCCCCTCCCTCCATAAATTTAATAATTTTTCCTTGGCCCATGGTCCATACTTCCACAAAATTTCATCAAACTCCGTTCATAACTTTTTGAGTAATCCAGGATTTGGATCCGTGGATATAGGATCCGGATCAGCCCCCAAATTTAATAAATTTTTCTTGGTCTATGGCGCACCTTTTCACAGAATTTTATTGAAATTCATTGAAAACTTTTGGAAGTATTGTGCGGGACACTCCTGATCCGGATCTGGCCCAAAATTTCATCATGTATTCATTGGCTCACAGCCCACCCTTCCACGAAATTTCAGCAATATCCGCTCATAACTTTTTGACTTATCCTGCTAACAGACATACAGACAGACAGACAGACAGGCACAGACAGACAGACAGGCACAGACAGACAGGCAAACCAACAAACCAACGCGGAGTAAAACATAAACCTCCCTGGCGGAGGTAAACTATTAGTACAACTTGAGCACAGTAGTGCGAGAGGGAATTTATGGCGAATGTACTCGTGCACATATTTAGTGAGTAAATTAGGATGTTCATATATACCAATGTGGATTTATTGGAGTCGCTGCGACCATTACAGTTCAGAGCTCCCAAGTTTGGAGACTGTTTCCGCAAGAAGGGCTTGGCTGACCAGCCTGCGATTTTACTTTTCTTACAGTCAAACTAGCTCCTCCAGATGCATGGTGTCAGAAGTTTCGTGGAGATTAATGAGAATGGAGGGCTGAAAATATGAAGTTAAGTGACGAGAGGAAAATGTGAGACAACAGCTTGGCCAGTACAACTGTTGAGGTTTAAGCTGAAAGATAGCTTGAGGGAGAGTCTATCTGATATGAGGAGTTTTAGAGGCATGATGAAGTTGACCATGAGGAAACGAGGTAGGGGTGGGGGGAAAGGGTAGGTGCAGGTAAAAATGTGAAGGGAGGAGGGAGCTTAAAATTTTCACTCTGATGACGCAATTTAAATTTTATACTTGTCGCCACCTGGTACTTTATTCAACTTAGAGCAGACTTTTCCAACTGAAAGACTTATAAATAGTCTTCATTAACAACGTTATTACAAGAGGCATCCCCCAGTCTCAGTAAGGTAATTTAGAGGTATCAAGATTAAACTAACAATTTTCGTCACTGGATGCACAGAGTTAAGCAATGTTTGCTGATAGGTGAGTATTTGGGGAGGTGGGGCTGGGGAGAGAGAGGAGAGAGAAGGGGTGGAAGGGAAGGGAGAGGAGAGGTGTGGAGGGGAGAGAGAAGATGTGGTGTTGGTGGGGTGGAGGCATGGTAGGAGAGAGGTGTGGATGGGTGGGGGGAGGAAAGGTACCGTACTAAACGAGAGGTCAGGTATGGAAGGGCAGGGGAGTCGTGGGAAGTGAGCGGTGTGAAGAGGACAAGGATTGTGCGAAAGGGAGAGAGGAGGTATAGATGGTGGTACGAGCTTGAGAGGTGTGTGAAAATTTATAAATTAAGTACAGTATTAATGGTAGCTGATATAAAGTGTTTTTGATGTACTGTAGGATAGCCTAAATACACTGCGTGCTAAATATCGAGAACTTAATAAAGCTTTTGGCGTTCGGATATTATTGTGTAGTCCAGTACTGTGGTCCACTCAACGCCAGACGATTTTATTCAGCTGAATGGATATCAAGGACTAAAGAATGTAAATACTATCACCATTAACCATTTTATACTTGGGACAAATCAAGTATGTTATTAAAGTTAACTCCAGGCGATCCGGTTCAGCCAAAAGTGTGTCATAGAATCCTCGGGATGATATGCTTATCTATAAATATTTCTCCTGAACCTGGTAGGTGGACAGTTTGAGGAATTATGGGTACTGAGTGATTTGGGATACATAGTTTGAATGGATACTAAGCACGCTAAGTGATAAACCTGACAGAAATATCATGAGGTTAGATGCAGATATGGAAGAGAGAGAGAGAGAGAGAGAGAGAGAGAGAGAGAGAGATTGTGTATGTGTGTGTGTGTGTGTGTGTGTAATTCACCGGGTCGGTCAGGATCAATTGATGGTCGTGATGGTCAGCATTTACCCTCTCGGAAGGGAGCTGAGAGCTCATATAGTCCGATCTAAGGGCAAGGCTGTGACCTTCACACACCCACACACCCGTCCCCTTGCTCTAGGGGAACAGTAACCACCTACTTCGTCAGTGAAACTTTTCGCAACCTGAGCGAGGCGCGAACTCCCGTCCACCAGTTGGCAGGCGAGAGTGTTACCACTGCACCAGCGAGCGGTGTGTGTGTGTGTGTGTGTGTGTGTGTGTGTGTGTGTGTGAGGATTAGATATGGTGAAGTAAGGTATTGGTAAGAGTGTTTGTGTAAAATCTTTATTCTCGTCTAAAAAGAAACTGACGAAAGATGATGTAATCCAGGGTCGTAGTCTGTGTGGCTGTAAGGATTTTCCATCACATTTTCCTTGATGATATTTTCTGCACATTACACACATATACCCTGTTGTATATTACTAGTAGAAACTATGCTGATATTAACAGGATATAAATAACGTAAACTACAATATAACAATATGTAATAAACAAAATAAATCGCAAAGCAACTAGAAAGGAAAAATATGATTTTAAAGTAATTTGTTACGATGTTGGATGAAAAAAGTGCAGGAAAAAAAAAAATAATAATACACAGAAACATGAGAGCATTTGGGATGAGAGGAGATTCAGAGTCCTTTGCTCATTATTATACTTCACACTGTACTCACAAAACATTTGAAGGTGGTGGAATGTAGTAATGGGGAAAGAACGCTGAATCAACTCCCATCACAAATGATCACTTGTTTCTGTGCTTTATTACCAGCCTCGATAGCGAAGCTAATATTGTTTTCGCCCGCCTTTAGAAGGCGGAGCGATAATGTTTTTGCCTGCCTCTGTGTGTGTGTGTGTGTGTGTGTGTGTGTGTGTGTGTGTGTGTGTGTGTGTGTGTGTGTGTGTGTGTTCATACCTAATTGTATCTTTACAGGAATGAGTCAAGCTCGTACTGTCCCGTGTCTTAAACCATATTTATCGTACATATCCTTAAATTTGTGAATTGTTTTGGCACACACTATTTCATTCGGTAGTGCTTTCCATTGATCAATTGCTCTGTTTGGGAAAGTGAATTTCCTTACGTCTTTATCACCTCTCTTCTTGCAGTGTCCTCTTGCTGATGCTTCTCCATATGTTAAGTAATCATTTATGTCTATTTTCTCCTTTCCTGATATGCATTTATATAGCATTATCATGTCACCGCTTTTCCTTCTCTCCTGTAGTGTTGGTAGATTCAGTTTATTTAGTCTTTCTTCGTAGCTTAGGTCCCTTAAGCTTGGTATCCATCTTGTAGTGGCCCTTTGAACTTTTTCAATCTTGTCTATGTGCTTTTTGAGATGAGGACTCCAGACTACTGATGCATATTCCAGGGTTGGTCTAATGAATGATGTTATTATCCTTCTTAGCATGTCTTCATTTATGTATGTGAATGCTATTCTCATATTTGCAAGCAGTGTAGGCTATACATGTTCCGTACCTTCTCGCTGATGTGGTCAGCCGGAGATAGTCTGTTACTGATAATCACACCTAGGTCTTTCTCTCTTTCTGATGTGAATAGGGTTTTATTTCCTAACTTATAATCCCAATCAGGTCTTTTTCCACTTTTACCAAACTTGATTACATGACACTTGTCCACATTGAATTCCATTTGCCATGTACTACTCCATTCATGAAGTTTATTTAATTCTTCTTGTAGCTGTTTACAAGAGTCTGTGTTAGTAATTCTCCTTTGTATTTTTGCATCATCTGCAAACATATTCAGATAGCTCTCATTTCCAGTGTTACTGTTTATATCATTTATATACACTAAAAACATGATTGGTGCCAGCACTGAACCCTGTGGTACTCCACTAGTCACTTCTTTCCATGATGAGTAGTTTCCTCTTAGTACTGTCCTCATTTCTCTTTTTATGAGAAAGTCTTGCATCCAACAAAACAGTTTGCCTCGAATTCCTCCTTGATGGTACAGTTTCCATAAAAGTCTCTGGTGTGGTACTGTGTCAAAAGCTTTCTTGAAATCTAAATAGATACTGTCCACCCATCCTTCCCTTTCCTGTATTGTGTTTGTTACTCTGTCATAGTAGCTCAACAGATTAGTAACACATGATTTTCCTTTTCTGAAACCAAACTGTCTTTCTGTTATCATACTGTGTTCTTCTAGATGATTTACCGAAGCTTTTCTTATAAGTTTTTCTAATACCTTGCTTACAATACTGTTCAGTGATACTGGTCGGTAGTTGAGTGGATTTTGTCTATTTCCTTTCTTGAATAAGGAGACAATATTTGCTTTCTACCAAATATCAGGTAGTTTACCTTGACTCAAGGATTTCTTGAAAATTAAAAATAATGGTTTACATAACTCCTTTGCAGATTCTCGTAATACCCAACATGAAATTTCATCAGGACCACTTGCTTTTCCTCTGTCTAATCTACTTAACTCCTCCTGTATTACTTTTTCTGCTATTTGTATATCTGGTAGTATGTGTGGACATGCGTGTTCCACATAGTCCCTCTCAATTTTTTTTTTTTCTGTAAAAACTAATTGGAAATTCTTATTTAGTGCTTCACAAATATCTTTCTCTTGTGTATAAGCGATTCCCTCGTCCGTAATGGATTGTATTATATCTTTTACTTTAGTTTTGCTTCTGATATAGCTGGAAAACAGCTTTGGTTGATCACTACTTTTATTTATTATATCCTCCTCAAACTGTTTTTGGGCTTCCCTCCTTATTCTTGTATAGTCGTTTCTTGCCTGTTTGTAATTATTATACGCCCTTTCACTATTGTGTCTTCTGTATCTATTCCACAACAAATCTCTTCTTTCTTTTGATTTTTTACATTCTGTATTGAACCATTTCTGTATTTTCTTATCTGCTTCTTTGTGCTGTGGGATGTACTTCTGGACTCCTATTTCATAAAATTCACAAAACTTTTTATATACAGCATTTAAATCTTGTCCTCTAAGCTCATTTTCCTAATCAACTTCTAAGAAATACTTCTTTAGGTCTTGATAATTTCCCTTTTTATAGTTTAGGCTCTTTTTGTAACTATGATTGCTGTTTACTATGTCATATGCTATCCTGAAGTTATAATTTAGTACTGCATGATCGCTTTTGCCGAGTGGAGGGTGATATATTAAACTGTCAATATCATTTTCTTGCCTTGTAAATATTAGATCTAGCACTGAAGGTACATCAAGTCCTCTTTTTCTGGTGGTTTCCCTCACATGTTGCGTTAAGAAAAACTCTTGTATGAGATCCAGGAGCTTTTGATCCCAACAGCTTTCTTGGCTACTTATATCTAGAGTATTCCAATTTATATTTGTATTGAAGTCCCCAGTTAGTATAATTCTTTCCGATTTCTCTTCCATTTTATGTAGCAATGATCTTACACTCTGAATTGTACTCTCTGCCAGGTCCTCATATTCGTCTCTTTCCCATGTGTTTGATCTGGGTGGCATGTACAAATTGGCTACAATTACTTTACCTTCAGATGTGTCGATCTCTACTGCAATCAGTTCTACTTATGATGGTATATCTAGTTTTATTTCCTTGACTTTTAGATTTTTCTTAGTTAATATTATAATTCCTCCTCCTTTTTTTAAATATCTGTCTCTTCTCCATATATTGTATTCCTCTAAGTTTAGTATGTCATTTGATATCCTTGGTATTAATTTTGTTTCAGTTAGGCATATTATTTGTGGTTCATTTTCTCTGAAATAATCATTCATCTCTAGTAATTTAGATACCATTCCATCCACATTTGAGTACATCAACTTTATCATCTTGTTTATATACTTGTCATGACATGGTTCTACTACCTTCCTCCTTTTTCTTCCATCCTGTTTGTGTACCACTTTCGTACCTGCAATCCTATTACTTTGTAAAAATATTTCTTCTTCTCTTCTTCTGATCTTCCCTCATTTTTTGTTTTTGCTTCCTCCCTTTTCTCTTTCAGTAATTCCAGTTCCTCTTGTGTTAGGCATCTTTTTATCCATACATTTTTGAACTCCTCTTTTTCCTTAAGATTCTTTGCATTTTTTAGTATCTCTTCCACAGTGTTTACACTCTGGAAAGTCACCTTTAGAGGTCTTGTCTTGCTTTTCTCGTATTTCCCTAACCTTTTGTGTTCCTCCATGTCTTTACTACAGATTTCCTCTGATACTTCTTTCAGTAAGCTCATTACATTTGCCATCTCCTTTTTGTCTCTTGTGATCTTGTTTTTAACTTCATCCTCATCTATACCAGTGATTACTATTGATTTGTTTATCTCTATTGAATCTCTGACTAACTTTGGATTGTTTTGGATTATTCTTTTCACCTCCTTTTTAATGCTTTTTTCCTCCACCCTTGTTTCTAAGTCTTTCTTTAATTTCACCATTTCAGCATACGTGGTTTCTACATCATTTTTGTAGCTTTGCACAGCTTCATTTACTTGTGTTATCTTCTCCTCAATATCACTGCTCTGGTCAATAAGACTGCTAACTTGCCTATTTGTCTCTGTGTCATTTTTGAACTCTTCCATAACACTCTCGTGATTGACTACTGTACTTGCCATTTCACTCATTTTCTTCCTAAATGTACTCAATTCCACGGTTAGTTCACTGATGGTTGTGTCTTTCTTATTGGCCTCCCTTCCTAGTTTTTCTATTTCTTCCTTTTGCAAGTGCATCTGCTTCTTTATTTCGTCAATTTCATTTTTGAAAGCCATTTCTAGTTTGTTTACACGTTCAGCCAGTCTATTGTGGGTCTCTACTTCAACCAGTTCTTGGTAGAAATCATCATTTTGCTTTTTACCTTTATCCCTTTTCTTTTCCAAATTTGTTTTACTGAAGTATGTATCCATTTTGCAATACTTAAAGTGCAAAGCATATACTTACAATCTCCGTCTTGTTGTAGTCTAAACAAACCTCAGAGATGACTCAGAGTATTCTTTCGTCTTGGTTCTGTTTCCTGTTTTTACAAGTCTTGTTGAAACTTTTTTTTTTTTCCTTTTTCTAATGAACAATCATTTAGTCTAACCTGGTACTGAGCTTGACTCATACAAAGATACTATTTAGGTAATGCCACTGGCCGTGATGATTTGGTACGGAGCGCCGGTGTCACACGTCCGCCTAGATTGAATCCCTCTGTGTGTGTGTGTGTGTGTGTGTGTGCGTGTATGTGCGCGCGCGCTCCCATTATGCCTCATGAACGGCTTGATCTATCAACTTGAAACCTTCAGGGTATCAAGATATGGCCAAAATCTTGGACGAGTTCGAAAATGGCACTGCAGTCAAGGTCAAGGTCACCAAAATGGCTGCCAAAGGTCAACTTTTTATCGCTCGCCGTTAGCACCATTATCGTATATCTCATGAACGGCATGAGCTATCAACATGAAACTTTCAGGGTATCAAGATAAGGCCGAAATCTTGGACTTGGCCAACAGCATATTCTGGTGGGTGATTAGCATTCGCCTCCAAAATGCTTTTCTTTCATTTTCAATTTGTCCGTCTGTCCTTCAGTACGTCTTTCTGTTAGCACGATAACTTCGCAACCGAGCAAGATATCATCACACAATTTTACAGATCCGAAACTGGTGAAAGTAGGTCAAGATCAAGGTCATATTCTGAGCCGCGCTAGATCTATATCGGCTCGTGGCTGGTGTGATTCCCTCATTGGGGGTGTCTCAAGTTCTTTTTTTGTTTCAGTACTCTTACCATTCCTTCATCTTAAACATTTTAGAGAAGAGTCTTAGTTATCTAGTTAATGATTTTTTCAAAGAAGCTAGCTACCAAATACAAGTAAAAATCCTTTTAATGCTATGAGAATCACTACCACGATTACTAATACAGTATTACTAATGTAGTATATACCTGTGTGAAATCGGGCAACACGTATCCGTCGAGTTTTGCATATTTCGAAAAGATGTCTGAGTTCTACAAAATGTTTTAGGCTGTAACTCGCGTACTGACCCAAGTATGAAAAGACATTCCCAGTCATTATGAAGTATTGGGTGCGGCACACGCTTGTGTACGTCTTTCGTTTCGGAGTAAAACTGATGAAGAAACAAGACAAGATAGAAAGAACAAAATCGATATTTTTGCAACTTGACATGGCAACTCCTAGGAAGGTTGGCGGGGCTTTGCGAGTAGTTTTGCACTTGAATAAAGAATGTTTTTACTGACTATACTTAAAACTAGGCGTCACGAATGTTTTGGTGCACGTAACTCAAGACCTTTATGTACGAGACGCCATTTCGAATGCTCACTATCTCTTCACCGAATCGCTACCGTGATTACGGACAGGGCTACAAAACCTCTTATGCCGCCTTGAGTAGCCTACTACCGAAAAAGGAAGAGATAATAAGGTTACCTGAGGTATATAGGCCTGGTGAAATGAAATTTTGAGGTTTATGTATAGAAACAGTACTATTTTACCTCACCGTCCTGAGGAAGTTTAGGTCTCATAGTAGTCGGTGTGGGGAGACGTACAGACCGATAATTAAACTAGCTTAATGACCGTTCTACCTTTACAGCCTTTGTCCTCGTTTCCCTATTTCCTCTTTTGTGTGTGTGTGTGTGTGTGTGTGTGTGTGTGTGTGTGTGTGTGTGTGTGTGTGTGTGTGTGTGCCCTATTTTCGTCTCATCCTTGGATGAAAAGGAGGTCATGAGGATGATTATACTTATTGTGACAAAAACTCTAAATCTCTATCCATAATACACATTTCTTCTTTTCCTCCACAGTCTGCCGTCAGTTGTCGCGGTCTGTGTGGGCGATAGTAGGGTCTGTACAGCCTGATAGCTTCGATACGCTCCAGTCTTATGCCAACTCCTTCCAGATGCCATTCGTTATCCTATGGTTCCCAGAAAATGTGAGTACATCCATGATTATTATTATTATTATTATTATTATTATTATTTGTGGTAGGTGAGGGCGCTCACCATCCACTCATTCGATGTAGTGCTGCTCTCGGGTGTCTGCCCTTTTCTCTCCTCTCTCCATTCCTTCCTTCCTCTTCTGTCTTTCTTTACTTCATTCTTTCCTCGTCCTTCTGCCTACGGGTGACTTTACACTCCCTCTTTTGTCTTTCTTTCATTCTTTCCTCTTCCTTCTGCCTATGGGTGACTCTACACTGAGTGAAAAGCCTAATGGTTTCCTGTACACCAGGAAACCATTTACTACGCTGGGTGGTAACCATATAACCAAATTTTGGCACCTGGTAGTTTAGTGGGTAATTACAGCACTCCAATCGGATTGAGCCGGTGAAGGTTTATATCCAAGGGATGGTTGGGGATATTGCTCATGTAATGCCACTCAGGGATGAGTGAGGCTTAAATGTCAAGACCAAATGGCCTAGCTCCAAGCTTCTACGCTTCTCATGGGGCAACGTAGAATTGGATGATGGATGGATGGATGGATTATAATTGTATTATTATTATTATTATTATTATTATTATTATTATTATTATTATTATAACTCACCACACCAGTGGTGATACTATCCACTCACACAAAACCTTTAAATGGCATTCTTATGCCGTGATTTACCTGCATCAATATTGTGTACTTTATAATTGTTGAGGGAGAATGGGGAGGAAAAAACAAACAGAATGAGAAGGTGAGGCCATCAAAACGTGAGAGTTATAATCGTTCCTCCCACACTGACCAGGCTCAGCCTAATCTTCAGTCCTTCCCAAAGTCACAAACACCACAGTCCAGGAGTCTAATTTCTTCCCTTATGTCTCACAGAGAAATCCTTTGGCTCACCTAGCCGTGCTTTTACCTGTTATGGAAAGTCAAACCACCTAGAGCGCAACTGTTGGTTAACCCGTGCATTTCGCAAGTACCTTTGTTTTATCGCACCTCATGGTGTGCAAAGAATGAAAAAAAAAAAAAAACCAGAGTGGGGTTTGTTAATTATAAACTTGAAGATATACACCCAGGGCATCATCTGGTGAAAAAAAAAAAATTATCTCTCTTCATCATTGCTTAGCGCCATGCATAAGTTTGCGTAGGGGGAGTAGTAAAACAATTTTTTTTTTTTAGTTTTTGTTTATTATAAACTTGAAGATAAACGTCCAGGGCATCATCTGGTGAAAAAGAAAGAATCTCTCTCTTTCCATCTTTGTGTAGCGCCATGCGTAAGTTTAGGTAGGGGTGGAGTAGTTAGCAGTGATGCACAGCCACCGGAAGGCTAGCGCAGCCTTAGGTGTGGCTCGCAACTCGACGCTACCCAGCCTGAGCTGTGGTTTGCAATCCATGGGTTACAGCATGGCACACCTGACCTCCCTAATAATTCCAGTGTTTTGATTTTTACAGCCCGTGATGACTTTGGTAGATTGATCCCTGTGGTAACCCTACTTCCAAGACAGGAGCAGCGAAGAGAGGTGTGAAAGAAAAATGGACAAGACATAGTCCCCAGCAGCCAGATGAAAAGGTGTCTGGTGCTGCTAAGTCCAAGAGTGCTGAACTGGTGTTGTCAAGCATTGCCTCTGACTCCAGTGTCACTGCTTAACGACCTTTTATGTTCCTTAATAAGGCGATTTTTTATAACATAACTTATGATGCCACCATAGGTAGAGATACCGCAGCCACTGGCAGTTTGTTGGTGAATACAATGAGAGTACCTGTAAAGACCACCGAGATTGTACTTATCTGAGGTGTAGATGGATTCTACACTTACCCTAAACCCACAGTTGATATTGTTTGTGATATCAGCATTTGCCTGTTCCAGGTGTGACTCTATTGTTAGGAAATGATGTTGCTGGAGCAAAGGTCCTTCCTTACCCTGTTGTATCCTAGGTTCCTGTGAGTGTGAGTGGTACAGCTGAGTTGAGTAAGCGTCCTAAAGTGTTTACGGTGTGTGCAGTAACTAGATCTATAAAAACGGAGAGCTGAGTGTGGTTCTGATGTAACCAGTACTGTAGGTGAGAGTGTGCTCTCACATTTAGGTCAGCAGCGGCGAGGAGGCTATGAGCCCTCACTCATGGAGGTGTTTAGTCGACCTGACAGTAGAGTGGAATAAAACAAATATAAAAATCCTTCACCATACAGCCTTTTTCATGGCTGGCTACATATGGGATCTAAACTGAAAATCCACTCTACACTTTTAGTCCCTCCCAAAATTAGGTTCATAAAATCAATGAAAGTAGTTATTTAAAAAAATAAATAAATCCTTAAAATAAAAGGAAATAATTAGCTCACAGGCATGGGCATCACAATGTCCATTGAAATGACTTTGCGAGACTGGGTGGTAAATATGCATTGATACATGTTGGCAGTGACTGGATGGTGAGTGAAATGCGAGAGGAACAAGAATATAATACTTAAAGATATTTTTAATCTCTTTTGTCCTGCATTATTTTTGACACTACTATTTATTTCCAATAATCTTTCCAAATCATATTTCATTACAGCTTATGAGAATGACATTGCAAGTAAGTTGGCTTATTTGAGGGCTTTTTTACAGTTTCTTGTTTATGGATATTGAAACAATTCTTCTGGTTGTCGACAGAGCTTCCTAAGTAGTTAATTTTGACCACCACCCTAATAGTGTCCTCTATGGTTCACAGACATAGGCTCATGGGCATGGGCGTCACAAATGTTCATGGAAATAAAAATTTGTGGAACTGACGGCAAATATGAGTATGTCCTTCAGTGTAAGGTCGGGGGGGGAGGGGGGAGGCTAGGTCTACGATTGAAGTGCCGAGAGGAAGGATGGGACTTAAATGTATTGATGCTGTGATGAGGAGGGATAGATTGAGATGGTCTGAACATATGGAGAGGATGGATTATGAGAAATGGGTGCATGAAGTGAGAAGTGTGAACGTCGGAGGTAGGGTTGCGAGAGGCAGTGAATAATACTTGGGACAAGGTCACAGAATGTGACCTCAGGTATATGGAACTAAACATGGAGGCTGACAAGGATCGAACAGCGTGGAGAGACGCCATTAGGTGACCACGGCCGACTAAAGCAAGCATGCTGGGACCTTTGTTAACGAAACGAACACTGAATGGTGTAAAGCTATTTTTTTCCCTTGCTTAGTTCTGAACCACAACTTTCATTTACTTGCTGAGGTTTCTCTTAGCGCCTTCTATTGGTTCCGCTCGTACCTCTCCATCCTCTGCAGATAAAAGTGATTTAACATTTATTCTTCCATCCTTGTACCCACATTGGTTGTTTTCCAAAATTATTATAATTCTGTTAGTTATCAGTTCAAACAGGGTTCTTGGTGCCGTGCATCCCTGCTGTAGCCTATTCCATTTTTTTTTATAGTTTTATTCTTGTTCCATATATTGTTTTAGTTTTGTTACTCTTGTATATCTCATTTATATTTTCTATGGCTTTACTCTGTTTTGCTATTTGTCAGTGCCTTAATCAGTTGATATATGCTGACATGATCGTAAGTTTTGCGGAAGTATAATGCTGCCACACAGAGTTGCTTCTTTTGCCGGTAAGCCTGGTCTGAACAGTATTGTAGTATATTATATAGGTTATCCTCAGCTCTTCTGTCATTTGTAAACCCTGACTGTTCCTTTCGATCCTCTTTGTTATCTTCCAAGTGTCTGTCTATTCTTTCCTTTAAAATTTTCATGCACATTTGTTATACTATACCGGTATTTGTTAGCGATGTAGGTCTCAGGTCTTTCACCTCTAGGCTTTTAACTTTTGGTAAAATGTATTTATTTGTTTTTTACTCTTTCCAGACTGTAAGGAATTTCTCCACGTTCCAGAATCTTGTTGAAACTAATTAATTGGTTTTCCATGCACACTATTACCAAACACTGCACTGAAAAACGCTGTTCTTAGTTTGTCTTGGCCTGTTGCATTCCTTTCCTTTAATGTTTTTAGATTTCTTCTCTTCCGTAATTATTTCCTTATGGGTCGTCTTTGTGCATTTGGTTTCTGCTATACAAGCCATGTCCAGGTGTTCTATGACTGGAGGAATATTTACTTCATAATCCACTCTTAATGTGTCCTCTTCTGTTTTTATCTAGATGTCTTTCACTCTCTTCCCTATTTTCTTCATTCTACACTTCCATCTTATTTTGTTTTCTCTTGTATACTATCCATTTTTTTTAAGTCTATCCTCTGCCTCTACTTGATTTACCTTTTTTCCCTTCTCTGTATATTTCCACACCCTCTTTACTTTTCATTTTCTTGTTTCCAGGTTTATTTGCTTCAACATTTTCTTCCCTCGGTCATTACCTACTTATATCTTACGTGTCTTTTTCTTCTCATATCTATCTAACTTTCTATCAGTCGACCTGTCTGTCTGTCTCTATCTCTCTATCTCTCGATATCTATCTATCTATCTATACACAGTATATATATATATATATATATATATATATATATATATATATATATATATATATATATATATATATATATATATATATATATATATATATATATATATATATATATATATGCCCCAAAATATGACCATAATCTTTGATTCTGCGACACCAGTATCAATCAGATTCATTACCCCCAAAACAAACATATACTGTACAGTACGCTCAAGTGGGCCTCCTTGTCTATATTTTTATAAATAATATTTTGTCTGTACTGATGAACTAGGGGATAGACTGACGTGTTTCTTGACTGAAAATTAGAGTCAGATATCATTCCTTTTCATGATTAATGATTGGGGATAATGTGAAAGGTTTGTAGGTCAGTAAATATGCTTCTTTAGCCATATGTAAGTGAGCTAGATCAAAAATAATACATCTCGGAAAATGAAGATCAAGCAGATTTCTAACAAATACCACAACTTTGGTATAAACTACGTGACCTTGACCTCTTATCGTTTTCAAAGTTGGAATTCTACTCCGTTCTTCAGAAAACCTTGTAAAGCACACCAGGATTACCGTCATCGTCTTATTAGGTGCTGGAATGAGGCTTACAGCTTTTCTCTCCAGCCGTGCTGATTTTTTATAAAGTAGTTTACCTCCCTTGAGTTTTACAACAGTTTTACAACGGCCTGACCCGCGCACACCTTTATTGTGCCTCATATGATTTCTGCAGCACGGGAAAGGTTAGCGAATATAGATTACCTCTATCTCGGAAAGGCGCCACTCTGATGCATGTGGGACTTTTTCTTTTTCTGGTGGTAATATCAAAATTCTTTGAGTAGATATTCTGGGGATGCTAAAATTCATTCTGGATTTTTTTTTCTTGGGTTGGGTGTGTGTGTGTGTGTGTGCAAGGGAACTCATTTCTCCTGCCCTACTAATAAAGGCAACACGTCCATTTTCTAAGACGGTTAATGCAGCGCCCCGAGCTGAGGAGGTTATAATCCAATGTTTATGCCACTGTTCCCCCTGATTTCCCAAATTCCCAGCATACATTTGTCTGCAAGTGCAGTACTGGCTTACGACTAGGTGTGATGACGTCCTTTACTTTTGTTATTGCCAGATAATTCTATCCAGCACACGAGACCCCGCATATTAAAGGGACTTATGAAGGCATTATTCAACCAATCCTGTTCCATGGCTTTCTTAATCTTATAAAAGTTGTTTGAAGAGACCAAAAATAAAAAGCACATCATCGTTTTGCCTGAGATATAAAGTATCTAAGCTTTCTTCAGCTAAATGAAATCGTCTGTCAGCGACAATATAATCACAAGTTTATGACACTATTCCCTCTGATTGTCAAAATGCCAGCATAGATCTGTCTGCATGTGACAGTAGGTGACTGTGATAGCATCTTTTATTCTTGATGTCACACCAGCTCTTCAGATACCACCGTTATACTTCAACAATCACCATCATCACATCTACTGACATCACCTCTGCAATCGCCACCATAATACCGCAGCAACTATAACTACCACAGTTGCCAATATCACAGTTAATAACTCCAACTGTATGCTGTACAATCACCATCATTATATCACATGACCTATAATCACCATCACCAGTATTCCAACTACCAATACAACTTTTCAACTGCCACAATTTTACTACATCTACTATCACTACCACAATCATCATCATGACGACTACGACAACAACTCTACAATTACCACCATTGCATTTTACTGCGGTAACCATCGTCACCAATATAACCATCATCACAATTGCCAACACTGACACATCAATCGCTACCAGGATACCGCAACTACCATCACAACAATCACCATCACACTATTGGATCTACCACACACACAGAAAAAAAGAAAAACAATCACCATGTTACAACCATCACACTGACACCAACATTCTATGCATCTCTCTCTCTCTCTCTCTCTCTCTCTCTCTCTCTCTCTCTCTCTCTCTCAACGCATCAGAGAGGGCCAGACTAACGAGGAACCAACAGAGGCAACATATCTTACCTAAACTGCTCAGCCCTTGAACGTCATCATAAAGTAAGACTGCTATTTTCATGGCGCAAAATTCAGACGGCCAGCAGCTCCACCGCCACCGCTGCCGACCAGAGATATTTAGGTTATGAACTAGGGGAACTCGCTGCTGTTGAAAATTACAAGGTGGGCTTGGAGTTGCCGGGAAGGTTTATGAGAATTTCCCATCTGCTTCCATACTTCTTTGCTGTTTTTTCATATGCCTTTAATCTAACCTACAATTGCTTGTTCGAACACATAATACGGTAACGTCTATTATCATTCCTTGACGCAAGTATATTGTTGCTGGAGAAAAATAAGATACAAAGATACCGCACTGTCCTTTCCTTGTCCTTCATATATATACAAATAATTTATGATAATAGATGATCATCAGATTATTCACTAGTTTCATGAATCGTCTGACTTCCTTAAAGTTTATTCTTGCTACCATCTGGCAGTTCGGAGGTAATGAAGGTTCTCTTTTACCTCACCAGTTAGAAAGTTCAAGCAAAACAAAATCATCAGTGTCACGAGTCGGCGCGTCCTATATTTGAATAAACTCGTAACATTAAACTTTGGTGGGAAACCGCGAATTCTAGTGGAATCCCAGTATTTATCACTCACTCAACCGCCACGTATTCACCCGATCGGGAGTGTTTTTCAGGACATTTTTCACTGTTTCATAAGTGATCGTCCTTGTGCGTGATGTTAGCACCTTTGCTGAGTGATATTGCGGGTGTGTATCGCTCACACTCGTTGGCCGTTAGCAAGTGCGTCTCGACACTTGCCTCTCTCTCACGATTTGAACTCAGTCAAGATTTGAGCGCCGTGGAAGCAGGTAGTGTGTGTGGCAGCGTCCTTCCTCAGCAATGACGCCCAGTTCCTGCCGCAGCCATTGAATTCCCACCTAGTGTGATTGGCGAGAGGCTCAGCATGTACAGCGTCCTTCCTCAGCAACGACGCCCAGTTCCTGCCGCAGCCATTGAATTCCCACCTAGTGTGATTGGCGAGAGGCTCAGCATGTGCAGTGTCCTTCCTCAGCAACAACGCCCAGTCATCCACTTGGTCCACTTTTCTGACCAGTATTTCTTTTCTTTTTTCCTAGGTTCAACCCGTCACTCCCGAGGTTTTCCACACCTCCAACATCCCCCAGGCCCGAGTTATTTTGGAAAAAAAATTTTTTGGCTAAAACTTCCGCTTTGGTTGAGAAACGAAGGAAAATCACCAAGAAAGGGCTTACCGTGGTCTATAAGTATTCGGAACAGGTGAGGTCCCCCGCGCCAGGTATCGTATTCTATCATTGACATGTGAGGAGCTCACGTTTTCTATGGTAGGGAATATTGGGAGAAACAACACACAACACCTCTATATTTATTGAATTTGAACTAATAAACAATAACAGTAGCAATATAATGGATTTCAGACACATATATATATATGAAAAATAAGCATTGTACCATTGCGCGAGCATAGTGAGTTAGGTCTGAGTCGTAACATGCTATATGCTAAGTTTCTTGTATCAGTCAACATATCATTTTTTCTACTTGTATACTTCTGTTTCAATGACATTTTACCAATTTTTACTGTTTGTAAATGTTTTCAGATGTTTTCATTCATTATGATGACATGCAGCATAAGTTTAGCGCACATCGGCTTACTAAGCGCACTCGCTATGACTCGTATTTCAACATACCCAATTGTTTTATCACTCCTATTATTTTTCCCTTTACATAGAACCTTTCCTCCACCACTGTAAATGTTTTCAATTATTTACATTCATTACGAGGGCATTTAGCGAAATGCTAGCACATATTCACGTAGCAAGCACAATCTCAAACACTTGTGTTTCATCTTCTACTTTATTTATTCACTCCAATTATACTTTCCCACTTACATTATACACGTTTACATCCCTATACTGCACTATACATACTTACTGGCATTATTTATTCAAGTGAGCATCAGAATATCGCATGAAAATACCCTCGCAATGAATGTTTCGACCAACTTAATACTCAAACACTTATATACTAATTCTTCACATATATTACACGCTTTCCCACTTGTTGACTTCTATTTTCATAATTACGGCCTTATTCATTCAACTGAGCGTCAGGATATTGCATCTCTATACACACGCTAGGAATATTTTGACTTAGAATATATTTCAGCACTTACAATAATTTGAACTTATATTATACCCGTTAGCATTTCCAACAATAATAATTACATATTTACGGGCCTTATTTATTGCACTGAGCGACAGAATATCGCATCATAAAACCCTCGCTAGGTATGTTTCCACTTACAGCATATTTATACACTTACATACAATATTTGCACTTATGTTATACCCGTATGCACTTTATACTAATATTTTCAGATCAACATGACTGATAATTTAACTGAGCATCTGTTTGTCGCATTTACTTCATAGTTTCAGCGTCCTCTCACATTCACACCATATCAGAATTGCATCAACGTGTGGTATTCGCTGAAACATGGGTGAATACAGAGACCCACGTCACACTCGACGCACTCATAGCGGGTGTCCTTCCTCTGTGTGGTGAGTCTCACCCGGGAATTGCTACACACGTGACACCTGCGTTGGGGCCTAGGTCTGTTTGGCTGGGGAGGGATAGGAGTGGGGAAATGATGGCCGGATATTCTCAGGGGAGTTTGGGCAATAGGGACAGTGCGGGTGCGATGTTGGGACCTTTCAACAGCATAACGTGCAAACATCTCTCTTGTGAGCTCCCTCACAAAGCCTTTAAAGGTTTCCTGAACTCCTGTTGTCATGGCGTGAAGGTGGTGGCAATTCAGAGCAGTGATGTCTAGCAAGTGAAAGAACAGTTTCTTATACCACTTCATCGTGGTCCTGGCACACTCTACAGTCGATTTCATGGAGTCTGACTGGTCCACCAGGCGCATGTTTATGTTATAGTCCATGACACACTCAGGTTTCAAAATGTAACACCTGTTCTTGCTCCGGTAATCAACGGAATCAGTACGGTGCATCAAGGGATGGTGAACCGTTGACAAGAGGCTTACTTCTCTATTATGGTTCCACACAGTTGCAAGGATGTTTTTGGCTTTGAAGAAGACAACCTCATTCCTGTCAAGTTTCCTCCCTACCTTGGCCATGTGATGCCGGTTCACCTTTATGGTTCCACAGCCTCCCGTTTCATGCATGTGAAGATAACGAGTGAGAAGAGGGCTAGTGTACCAGTTGTCCAGGTAGAGGACGTGACCACGATGAAGGTAGTCTTCTATCATTGTCTTTACCACTGCTCCCGACGGTCCAATACTCCGATCTTCTATTATGTCTGTCTGTGCACCGGTGTACAAGACTATGTCTTGCACGTATCCAGTCCTACAGTCGCACATAAATAAGATCTTGAACCCAAAACGGTGCCTTTTGCTGGGTATATACTGCCTAAATGAAATATTACCTCTCCACAACACGAGACTCGTCTATGACGAGGTCTTTATAGGGATAAAATGACGAACGATAGGTTTGCCTCAGGTGATCAAAGACCAATCTAATTCGCCTCATTTTATCAGTGTTGTTTGCATTTGCAGGGTCATGAGCATCATAGAAATGGAGGCGACTTAGAATTTGTTGAAACCGATTACAGCTCATCATTTGCCCAAATAATGGGGTAAAGATAACAGGGTCCCTTGTCCAGTAAGCCGGAATTCGTTTTTTCGTATAATACCCATCAAAAGGACCAGGACAAAAAATAGGAACATTTCTGAAAGGGAGACAGGGTAATCATATATGATAGAATGCCTAATCCTTGTTCCCAATCTTTCACTCTCAAGGCGCTGGGTGCTTGCAAAAAGGTTGGTTTGGTAAACAATCTGCTCCACGAATGCCTCAGTAAAAAATAGGTGGAAAAAATTCAACCTGGTGGAATTACGGTGAATTCCGGGAGCAATGCAGCCAGAGCGCCCCTGCTCAGTGAAGGGGTGAATGAGGGGAGAAATATCACTCCCATCCTCCCAATTCCATCCCACAAATTCCTCGTCCCCATCATCCCCATCACCGCCTTCGTCTGGGTGGGGAGGAGATCCTGGTGGGGGAGGTGGGGGAGAAGGAGTGCGGAGGGCTTCCCCACTGTCACTCCTCTTCCCTCTGCCTTTACCCTTTCCCTTTCCCTTACCCTTACGGCCTTGAGGAACATTAGGGGGCTGTGGGAATGAAGTAGGGGAATAATGGGAAGCATAAGACGTGCTGGGGAGTGGTTCCTCCCCACCTTCCCCCTCCAAGACAACACCACGTGATTTTTCACGCACCCTAGATCGCCCATGTGTTAGGGGATAATGGGGAGCAAAAGACGTGCTTGGGAGTGGTTCCTCCCCACCTTCCCCCTCCATCACAACCCCACGTGATACAGAATGCACCCGCACTCCCCCACGTGATACACCCCGCCCCCTTACACTACCTAGGGAGAGCAATGACTCACTCATGCCACTCTCACTTTCCATACTCCTCCCTGCACTTTCCCTTTCACTCCCCACTCCCTCCACGGCACTTCCTAACTCCCCAAACAAAATACTAGGCCCATACCTGCTCGTCCGACGTGGTGTGTGCTTGGGGCCACGATGAGTTATTACATCACGTCCATACCACGTGGCAGCACATCCCATGACTCTGTCCTCGTCCTCGTCCTCATCATCGAATTCAGGTTCCACATCACGTTGGGGTTGGGCATAGGATGTTGCACGTGGTTTCTTGGCCGGCTGCCCCTCTCTAGCAGCATGGTAAGTCACGTACTGCTGCTTCCTGGGGGACAGGACTTCTTCATCACTGCTGGTGGTTTCCTCCTCCTCTGGCTGCACATAATCTTTATCAACAACCTCGTCGTCCAGTGGGGAATCACTGTCGCCTGTAAAGGCTTCCAGGGGGGCTTGAATTTCGACCTCTGAGAGACCTCTCGTAGCCATGTCTGAACAGGACCATTGCTAACAGGTGAGTGGACAAGCCGCGGGTTAGAGCTGGTCGCGCGGGGTCGCCGAGTGTCCCCGCCTGGTGGCAGGTAGGGGAAGGTTATGCGAGGATACGTACCAAAAATCAAGCACGAAATTTGAAAATCGTCAAAATTATGCACTTTGCAATTGCACGACGTACCGGCAAATGCAAATCGTTGCAACGTATCCATACGTCGACGGGACGGGGCGGGTTAAGAATTTAGCTTTTGAATGAGCAAGTGAGTGCGCTCTCCTTATTTTGAATTCATTTTGAAACATGTAACGTAAATTTATTTCTTTGTAATCGATAAATTTAACAGTTCTTTTTCTTGAGCTTAATGTAATGTAAATTTGTGTTTTATTACTCCACGAGCTTATTTCACTTATAGCTCCTAGTTTGCATAAATGCTTTGCATTATTCACAACTGGTACTTGGGCCAGTCCTTTTTATTAACTTAAATCCGTTGTGCCATCTAGGAGTTAATTGCACCAGCAAGAACTTGTTTATCATTAATAGCATTATTGATTGTCAGGGGTGGAGTCACATTCTCCAGAGGCCAACAGTACTAATAAACAGCACGTGTAAATAATTAGTCTCTGCTGTGTACTGTTGAGAAAGTTTATAAATTCTCGTCCTTAAAGAATTGGCGAAGTAAGCCGGCATAAAGTAATCATTGCTTGATTTTCACAAGACAATTCACTGTCTTGTTCTTAAGTATTATTGAATATTATTCTTTAATATTGCGTATTCCTAAAAACCCCATGACAGTTGGCGACCTCGCCAGGATATACTCCTAGTTCTAAAGTTATTCACGAGATAATATTCACTCACTCATACTTGAGTATTAATCATTAAAGTCTATAGTCACTATCTTACTGGTGATTATTGATTCAGTTCTGTTAATTTACTTAATAGTTTTCACAGTCAGTTGGTTGTTCAATTTTCTTTTTTTACCATTTTAATTAGATAAAACTGGTCACCACTAACCTGTGCCTATATTTTTTATTCTCGATTATTGGTATCTTTCTTTGCAACATTGCAGTCAGTAATGAGTCGCTAGTTTACTTAGATTGAGTTAGCATCATGTCTGCCAGCGTCTATGTACAGGAAGCCAAAGATATGGGGCTTACAGACCCAACAGAAGTAAAGGATTATGTCCTCTCTCAGCATAGTCACGAGCAGCAACGAGAGAGTGGTGCTCGTGAAGAGTGTAGAATCCAACGTGAACACGAGCAAGAACAGCGTGAACACGAGCGAAAACAACGCGAACTCGAGTTAGAACATGAGTGAGAACAACGAGAACACGAACGTGCCGAGCGAGAAGCACGCGAAAATCATGAAATTGAAATGTTGAAGCTCAAGCAAGATTCCTTCGCTTCAGACACATCTGGTGCAGCTGGCCCAAGCTCCACGAGTGCAATCCCTGCACATATTATGGCGACCCCACACATCAAGCTTCCCCCATACAAGGAAGGCGAGCGAATTGAGCCATACATAGCTTGTTTTGAAGACATGGCTCAACTCTACCAGCTGGATGATGCAGCTAAGCGGCTTCAGTTTCTTAGCCTGTTTGAGGGCCTGCCCTCGATATTCTCCACGGAATTCGTGGAGACAATCTCAAGTATGAGATGATGAAGGCCGCACTCGTCAAAGCATACGGTCTCACAGTTGACGACACCAAGAGTCAGTTCATGAGGGAGCGTTTACAGGAAAAAAAGGCTGCTGTTCAGTTTCTTGACCAGTTTACTGCTTACTTAGATGAGTGGATGGAGAAAGATGAAACTCCTTCCACGCGTGAGGGGATAATTGACCTTGTGATCCGCACGCAGCTAGAAAAGTCGTGGCCTACTGAACCAATGGCTCAGCTTAAGACCTGCCAGGTAAGAGATGCCAGCCAAATGGTGAAGAAGGTTGATGCATTTTTCATTGCATACGGGTATCAAAGTCGCAAGCAGCATACCTGGAACAGGAAAGCTGATAAATCTGGTAAACCATCTCAGACTGAACCCCAGCAACAAGGCCATTTTCAAAATAATGGCCAAGGTCCAAAACCGCAGAAGAAGGGGCAAAATACCCAGAAACCTGTCTGGAAGAGGTACAACAGGTACCCTAACCAGCAGCAGTATCAGCCACGCAATCAACCGACGTGACAAACCTTTTCAGCATCAGCCCCAGTGTATCTGAGGCAGGAGGCTAACGCAGCCTTCATTCCTCAGCAGCAGCACGGTGGTGTTGTCCCCACCAGTACAGGTACTTCCCCACAGTTCACTAGTCCCACGGCAACAGTGAACCCCCCCTCCACAGATGGCCAATGCTCCATCTCCCTAGGCAGTGAGCACGACCCCTCAAGTATCTTATTCTCAGGGCACCATCATTTATTCAGCAGTCTCATCAGTGGCTGGCTACTTCCTCCACAGGCACTCCCACAGGTGACAGTACCTTCCTTGTTCAGCCAGGGTTTGTGGGAGACATTCCTGTAAAGGTCCTGAGAGACAATGGTTCCTCAGGTTGCTCTGTCAGGCAGAGTCTAGTTCTGCCTGAGGAGTACACAGGTCGACAGATCCAAGCTAACCTTATCGATGGGTCAGTGAGATTGTTCCCTGAGGCACGTATCCAGGTGGCATCTCCTTTCTACACTGGTATGACACTCGCAGTTGTCATGCCAGAAGCTTTGACCTTATCATAGGCAATATTCCAGGTGACAAGTATAGTTGCACTGAAAATGACGCTACTCAGACTTTGGCTGCAGTAACATGAGCCATGGCTGAGGCTCCAAACTGTGTCACCCCGGTGACCATTGAATCGCTGCAAGATCTGATGTGTAGCCAAGTTGTTGTTCAAGAACAACACTCTGACCCAACACTTGCTGCCGTGCAAAAGATGCAACAGGGTAGAGTGATAAAGTATTCACAGGGAGGTCAAGCCAAGTTCCTTCGCAAACAAGGATGGTTGTACCGTGAGTCACGAACACCCCAGGGCGAGGTTCAACTGCAGTTTGTCGTTCCCGCCAAGTACCGCCAAGCAGTGTTAGAATGGCATCATTGTTCAGTCTCAGGAGGTCACATGGGCAAAAGGAAAACCCAGGGCCATCACTGAGCTGACTTTTTCTGGCCAGGGATGGGACGAGCAATTGATAGTTTTGTGCGTTTCTGCAATGTGTGTCCACGTACCACAAATCAGGGACGTGTCCTACCTGTGCCGTTTGAATCCACACCCATAATCTCTGAAGCACTTGAGAGACAAGACAGTGTTAATGTGAGTGCAGACCTGATGTCTCACATACTAACTGATGACTAACACAGGCAACTGTCATACACCGGGTTCCGTAAGGTAGGCGTTCTCAGAGATTTGAGTAATCCAAGTACCAGCCTGGTTCCCAGTTAAAAGTGTACCAGTAATTGCTGACATCTCGCCCGTTGGTCCCACAGGACACGTTACATCCAGGACCTGTATATACATGTATTCCATAAGTTAAGGGGGAAGTTCGAGAACCCCGCAGAGACAGTCCGAGGCTGTGTATGAATTACCTTGTGGAACGTCTCGAGCTGTGGGCCTCTCTGAGGATTCCCGGAGAATGCACAATATCCACATGAGTGTTCACACCCATGGTGGGTGTTAAAACATGACCTGCCCAAGATTGCATAGCAATACTCAGCTTCCTGTCGTTAATCGTAAGTATAGGGTTTAACCAGTAAACTGGGTCCCCAGTGAATTGCAGCGTTTGATGTCCTGCAGAAACGCCCAGTCTCTTCACTCTTGACCACGTTCCCTGGTTAATTTAACGAATTGCAGCGTTTGATGTCCTGCAGAAACGCCCAGTCTCTTCACTCTGGACCACGTTCCCTGGTTAATTTAGCGAATTGCAGCGTTTGATGTCCTGCAGAAACGCCCAGTCTTTTTGTTAATTAAGTTTAGGGTTTAACCAGTAAACTGGGTCAGCGTTTGATGTCCTGCAGAAACGCCTTGACTATGTTTCCTGGTTAATAATGTAAATAGTGTACTTTTTGTAACATAAGTGCTGATTGCTAGGCAGAGAGAGAGAGAAATGACACTTTTGATGCTCCATCTTAAGTGTTTTCCCAGGTGCAGCTGGTGGGTGCAGCATTGCTGTGTAGAACAGTTGAACTTCCCTGACGCATGCTGCTGCCTCTTCTCTTCTACCTCGTCATCATCATTTACTATTGATTTGCATTATGTAATTTTACGCATAGGTACAGTTACAACACAACTGTCACACCTACACCATGTATTACATACGTCTTGCTACATAACAATTAGTCATTAATGTAAATGTAGCGAACTTTTCGTTCAGTTTGACCTGAGTACAGGATTTTTCACCGTCGTCACGGAGTTTATTCCTCAAGCTTGCTTCTATTAACGTAAATACGAGTTTTTTTTTTTTCGCTCACTGGCTACTGTGACTTTCTCCTGTAGCAGGATAGCACACACACACCACAGTGTGAATCTTGTGTGACTGAGTTAGGATTTATATGTATGAATATTGAAATTTTTTTCCTGAGAAAAAAAATTCATTTTTGATGGGGCGTAATATCACGAGTCGGCACATCCTATATTTGAATAAACTCGTAACATTAAACTTTGGTGGGAAACCGCGAATCCTAGTGGAATTCCAGTATTTATCACTCACTCAATCGCCACATATTCACCCGATTGGGAGTGTTTTTCAGGACATTTTTCACTGTTTCATAAGTGATCTTCCTTGTACACAATGTTAGCACCTTCGCTGAGTGATATTGCGGGTGTGTATCGCTCACACTCGTTGGCCGTTAGCAAGTGCGGCTCGACACTCGTCTCTCTCTCACGATTTGAACTCAGTCAAGATCTGAGCGCCGTGGAAGCAGGTAGTGTGTGTGGCAGCATTCTTCCTCAGCAACGACGCCCAGTCATCTGTTTGGTCCACTTTACTGACCAGTATTTCTTTTCCTTTTTCCTAGGTTTAAGAGTTTAGCTTTTAAGTGAGCAAGTGAGTGCGATCTCCTTATTTTGAATTCATTTGAAACATGTAACATAAATTTATTTGTAATCAATAAATTTAACAGTTCTTTTTCTTGAGCTTAATGTAATGTAAATTTGTGTTTTATTACTCCACGAGCTTATTTCACTTATAGCTCCTAGTTCGCATAAACACTTTGCATTATTCACAGCTGGTATTTGGGCCAGTCCTTTTTACTAACTTACATCCGTTGTGCCATCTAGGAGTTAATTGCACCAGCAAGAACTTGTTTATCATTGATAGCATTATTGATTGTCAGGGGTGGAGTCACTTTCTCCAGAGGCCAACAGTACTAATAAACAGCACGTGTGAATAATTAGTCTCTGCTGTGTACTGTTGAGAAAATTTATAAATTCTCGTGCTTAGAGAATTGGCGAAGTAAGCCGGCATAAAGTAATCATTGCTTGATTTTCACAAGACAATTCATTGTCCTGTTCTTAAGTATTAGTGAATATTATTCTTTAATATTGCATATTCCTAAAAACCCCGTGACAATCAGGATATAGCTGAACGAAAAATGAATACTTATCAGACTCAGAGGACTATCCCTTGTTAGTTTCGGTACTCAAAACACCTCTTTTCTACCTATCTGTTTATACTGTGATGTATTTAACTGGGAATGGGTGACCATAAACTACTCGCCTGCATATTACCCTGTCCTCTGCCTTCAGGCTTCCATTTTCCAACTTACACCACTTTCATTCATTTGCCTCTTTACCACATCCCTCCTTCTCATCCTCAGTCTCTCGCTCCCCTTCTCCCCTCCGCTTTAATCACCACCTCGACACACTTCACTGCCTCAAAATATGCTTTCATCTAACCAACTGAACTCTGGTTTGCTCTAAAGAAACTCAAACCAGACTTCTTAATCTTCCTTATACTACGTACCATATCTGACGTCATTAATAAACTAAATATATGTGATTAACGCAGTCAAAACTTAATCTCATATAATTCTATGGGGTACTGTAATATGGGACAAATGCTTTCATACAGCTGCTATGACGTTATGTTTATTTCATTTTTCTTCTGGCGCTTTTATTTAACTCAGAATATATTTTAATAATAATAATAATAATAATAATAATAATAATCTAATGATCCGTTTTCTGTATGTTTGTTGGTTTGTCCATTTGTCACCATAACACAGCAAAAACGGCGCATTGTAGCATAATTTTGTTAGAGCAAGGCACCGATAAAATGCTCTAACTTGAAGAATAAAACATTTTCCAGTCTAATTGGGCCACTGGTTCCAAAGTTATGACTCATTTCTGGCATTTTGACATCGGGCAACTACGGCGGTCTTTAGGTGGATCACTTTCTTTGTGGGCATTGAAGTTACCGTCCCACACCCAAAACTGTGCAACATAGTGCAGTTTTTGTTACGGCAAGGTGCCATTAAAATGCTCAAACATGAAGAATAAAACACTTTCCAGTTCAGTAGGGCCACCGGATCCGTAGTTATGACTCATTCCTGGCTTTTGACATCGAGAGGCGGCCTTTAAGCATGTAATAATAAAAGTAATAATAATAATAATAATAATAATAATAATAGCAGTAACAACAATGGTGCATAGGGGAGCCCATCATCCACTCACTCAAATGTAGAGATGCCATATGATCTCTACAGTGAGTGACAAGCCAAATGGATTCCTGTACCCAGGAAACCATTTACTACGCTGGGTGGTAACCATATAATCAGTTTTTTTTGGCAGGATTAAGTGTCCCCCAGATTCCCCTATCCAAAATCACTTACTCATGACAGTTGTTTCAGAGAGCCCTGGAGGGCCCAATACCTTCCCAGGGCCCCAGCCAAATGAGCAGATTCGCATGGCCATGTGGAATGTGAGAGGTGTGAATAAGGAGAGCAAGATGGTTGAAGTGGTGAATGTGTTCAAGAGTGTGAGATATGCCGTGATGGCACTGTGTGAAATGAAGATGAAAGGGTGTGGAGGAGTGGAAGGGTGTGAAATGTGTAAGATCGGGCATGAATGGGTGAGGAAGATGCAAAGAAGGAGTTGCTTTGTTGATAAATGAGGTGTGGCAGAGTGGAATGAGAGACTACAAACCTGTCAGCTCGAGGTCAAGTTCAAGTTTGAGAAGGTGAAAGTGGCGGTCATTGTAGCATATGCACCGTGTGAGGACAAGAGTGAGAGAGAGAAAGACAGGTTTTGGGGTGAGCTGGATGAAGTAGTGGGAGAAATGCCTAGGAGCTATAAAGTAATTGTAATGGATGATATGAATGGAAGAGTAGGCACTGGTCCTGAGGAGAACATAATGGGTTGTATTGGAGTACCAGGCGAAAATGATAATGGGAAGTGACTAAAGGATATGTGTCAGGAGAGAAGGCTGTGCATTTATAACACGTATTTCAAACACAATGATGCACACAAATGTACAGGAGTTCTTAGCCACCCTCGTCAAGCCAACCCGTGTATGTGGCAGCGTCGCATTCACGAGCACAGAAGTTGCCTTCGATGCATTTCTGTCGAAAAATATCCCTTCAGCTTTTGGCTTGTACTAAAGGATAAAGCAATAGTAATATTTACTTTGAAGGTTTGACTCTGATAACACGAATATATCTTACTGATTATTTAATAACTTGTTTCTCGTACAGAGCCAAGCAAGTGACAAATATGTATATTTGGTTCCACTCCACGACTTCCTGTAGGTCTGAACCTGCGAAAACAGAGTGAACAAGTTCGAAGCATTCATTTGTTAACAGGAGAGAGAGAGAGAGAGAGAGAGAGAGAGAGAGAGAGAGAGAGAGAGAGAGAGAGAGAGAGAGAGAGAGAGAGAGAGAGAGAGAGAGAGGGCGTGTATTGTGGGCGTCTGTGAATTTTGGAATAATGAGGTGGAGGCAGACTGGCGCAGGGAAATGCAAGGGATGAGAAACCCTGGATTCCTGTGATCCATTGAAAACAGGCCACGGTGTGAATATTTCTTCCATCAGTCACTAGAACTTGCCTTGCTTTGTGATATTTTTTTTTTTAAGGATTGCTTTCGTTCGAATAATGAATTAGGAGATAAATGCTGTTGATTTAACTAAAAGCTGTACTTAAGAAAGTAATTTGCCTCTCTGTCCAGAGAGAGATATCCAGTTAATGAGAAAAATACTCATGAGTTTACCAAAAATCTCCAGGTGCCAACCACCAGAGAGAGAAAGAAATGAGAACATAAGGCATTTAACAGAAGTTACGCGGCCTGCCAAATTATTTGACAAAGTCAACTGGCGTTACCCAGAAAAAAACCCATCTTTCATTTTGTCCAAAGAGACGTTATCCTGGGATAAATAAACTCCTTCGTCATCAGCCAAAGGAAAAATTCCCTGAGCTCGAGCACCTTATTTACTCATATCGCATAAAATCATGTGTATATAGCCAGAATGAAGCCCCTTATCTACGGCCTGGCCAACTCCTTGTAAAGAGTACCCGGTACTATTTTCTACCAACAGACTGAGTTAAGCAGTGAGACTCATCTTTCGTGTAACGAAATTCACCCTGCCTGTGTGAGTGTGTGTGTGTGTGTGTGTGTGTGTGTGTGTGTGTGTGTGTGTGTGTGTGTGTGTGTGTGTGTGTGTGTGTGTTGAATTGAGAGTCATCCGACTTGTGGAGCATGGTATGTGGGTTGGAAGGTTGGTGACTGGGTGGGTGGATTGGTTAGTGTAGGCTGGGGGTTTCACAGGCGGATTAGGTGGAGTGGGTGGGTGAGAGGGAGGGAAAGGGTTGTTGGGCTGGTTAAGTGGGGTGGAGTGGGGCTCGTGCATTAAGTGGGGTGGGTGGTAGGGCTACCTGTAGGACAAGGCAAAAGACGGGTTTGTGTCGTCCTACTTTTGAGACATACTGTATTGAGTAAGGTTGTGGGTATGTGCGTTGATGGGTGGGTGTGTAGGTGGATGGACGGATTGTGTGAAAACAGGCCACTGGGGTTAGGTGATTTGAGTTAATGTCCGAGTTGGGAAAATCGGTCCACAAGGGATATTATTCTGGAATCATGCTGAAGTAGGTATATATATCCAGTGGGTTGCAACAGGTCCGTCGAGCAATACGTCTGTTGGTTAAGAGGTCTGTGTTTCAACTGCACGCATCACTGGGTGATATAACCACGTCGGATAACAGGTTTAAGGGGAAAATAGGTTCATTGTGAAAAATACATCCATGGGTATATGACCAAGTAGGAAACCTGCATCCATGGAGAGATGCAAGGTCGACGGAGAAATTGGTCCGTGGGGAGAAAATACAACAATGGGGAAAATTAGTTCGTGGGAAAATAGGTTACGTGGAAAAGTACGCGTCTTTGAAAAAAAAAGTCTATCTATCTATCTATCTATTGCCAGACGCCTCAATCCCGTTTGGGATGGCCACAAACAAATCGCCTCCAAATCGCCCTGTCCCCCGCCATTTCACTGCCCTGCTCCCAACTCACACCCCCCTCTCTCATATACCTCTCCACCCCATCCCTCCATCTCATCCTCGGCCTCCCCCTCCCTCTTCCCCCCTCCACCTCACTCACATACACTCTCTTCGTCAGTCTTTCACCCTCCATCCTCTCCACATGGCCAAACCACCTCAGTGTGTTCCTCATAACGCTTCCTATCACATCCACATCCACACCACAACGCTTCTTTATATCCTCATTCGTCAGCCTGTCTCTCCATGTGACTCCACAGGCTCGTCTTAAATAACTCATTTCCACTGCTCTCACTCTTGACTTGTGTCCTTCCAACAACGTCCAAGCTTCACTTCCATACATTTGAGTTGGTATTACAATACTGTCATGTAGTAACTTTTTCACTTCCATGCTCACTTCCCTGTTTCTTATCACTACTTTCAAAGAACCAGCAACCTTTCTTTCCTGCTGTACCCTTTCAAACACTTCACCCTCCAAACCTCCATCCTTACTCATCACACTACCCAAGTACTTAAACGTACTCATATTTTCCAGTTCCTCACCATCCAACCTCGCTGTACATTCACTGACTTCACCTCTCTCAAAGACCATCACTTTACTCTTCCCTACATTCACCTTTAGATTCCGTTTCTTACACACTCTCCCAAACTCATCCACCAAGCCTTGCAGCTCCACTTTGTCTTCACTCAACAACACAGTATCATCTGCAAACAACAGTACAGGGAGTTTCCAAACACTATCCTCTCTCACCAGGGCTACTCCAACATCCACTACCCTACCTTGTACCTTTTTTATTACCCCATCCATGTACAGATTGAACAACCATGAAAACATAACACATCCCTGTTTCAACCCAACTTTCAAAGAGAAAAATTCACTTAGTTCACAATCCATACGCACTGCAGCCTTCGCACCATCGTACATACTCCTCACAGCATTCAACAACTTCCCATCTACTCCATATATTCTTAACACTTTCCACAATCCTTGTCTATCCACCCTGTCATATGCTTTCTCCAAATCCATGAGAGCCGCATACAACTTCTTTCCCTTCTCTAGAAACTTTTCCACTAAAGATCTAAGAATGAATATGTGATCTACACAACCTCTTCCCTTCCTAAAGCCTCCCTGTTCGTCTCCAACTAATTTCTCTGTTCTTTCTCTAACTCTGTCAGTAAGTATCCTACCATACTCTTTTCCTATTATACTAAGAAGACAAATGCCCCTATGCTTACCACACACTTCTTTTTCCCCTTTTCCCTTGTACAAGGGAATAATTATACCTGACTTCCAATCCTCCGGGACTCTACCTTCCTCCAAGGCCAATCTGCACATCTTCCACATCCATTCTACTACTATCTCTCCCCCATGCTTCAGCATTTCACCACACACTCCATCAATTCCTGGGGCTTTCCCCGATTTAACTTTCTTCATTGCTTCCACAACTTCTATCCTACTGATTTCTTCCTGTTTTCTCACCTCCCTCCTTTTCCCAGCCATTCCCCAGCCACTTATACTCGCATTACTTCCATCCTCTATGTTCAACAATTCCTTAAAGTGTTCTCTCTATCTGCTCACTTTTTCTCCCTTCTCCACTAGTAATCTACCATTTTTATCTTTCACTCCCATTAAGGAAAATAGGTCCATGTGGGATTGTGCTCCGAGTAGTGAAAATGTCCATTGATAAAAATATTCATGGGGTGAAAATAGGTCCAAAGGGGCATACACGTACTGTAAACATACATGGAGATATTTACAATAAATGGGAGCTAAAATATCCCACTTTTAACAGCGATCGTTGCCTGGAATTAGGCTTCCCACTGCACACCTTGGACCAAACAACCATTAGCCAGTCATTATATTTCATAATTTACCTTCATTTAGTCATTTAGGCATAGAAAGCCAACCGAAAAGAAAGGAAAAATCCCTGTTTAACTGTGTTAAGCACCTCATTTCTCCACCTCATTCCTCTAAAATTCACGGGTACCCGCTACTCTCTCTCTCTCTCTCTCTCTCTCTCTCTCTCTCTCTCTCTCTCTCTCTCTCTCTCTCTCTCTCTCTCTCTCTCTCTCTCTCTCTCTCTCTCTCTCTCTCTCTCTCTCTCTCTCTCTCTCTCTCTCTCCTGTTAACAAATGAATGCTTCGAACTTGTTCACTCTGTGTTCGCAGGTTCAAACCTACAGGAAGTCGTGGAGTGGAACCAAATATACATATTTGTCACTTGCTTGGCTCTATACGAGAAACAAGTTATTAAATAATCAGTATGATATATTCGTGTTATCAGAGTCAAACCTTCAAAGTAAATATTACTATTGCTTTATCCATTAGTACAAACCAAAAGCTGAAG
The DNA here is from genome assembly GCF_032717465.1 of Coenobita brevimanus. NCBI lineage: Eukaryota > Metazoa > Arthropoda > Malacostraca > Decapoda > Coenobitidae > Coenobita > Coenobita brevimanus. Next base: position 19,541,941 of record NC_137065.1, on the reverse strand, counting down.
GGATATTTTTCGACAGAAATGCATCGAAGGCAACTTCTGTGCTCGTGAATGCGACGCTGCCACATACACGGGTTGGCTGGACGAGGGTGGCTAAGAACTCCTGGCCGCAATAGTACATGGTATAGAGGGAACAGGGATCGTGTTGAAAGGAGCCTGATCGATTATTCGCTCGTAGAAAGGTTGATGCTGAGGCTGGTTGCTGATACGAGGGCCGTGAGAGAACGATGTGGATGTCTGTCAGATCATCTGACTGTGGTATGCAAGATCAAGCTGAGAGGAGTGAGGTGGATCAAGAGAGAAATGAGCAGTCAGGGAGGAAGACTGAAAGTTGAGAAGCTGAGGATCAAAGAAATGGCAGATGATTACAGGACCAAACTAGACGAGGAGGAGTGAGAATCAGTGAATTGGACTGAAATGGATCTGGACAGCCTGTGGAATGCACAGAGAGATTGCTTAATTAGGAATGCTTAAGAGGTGTGTGGTGTGGCAAGAGTAACAACAAAGAAGAAAGATATGGCATGGTGGGATGATCAGGTTTAGAGAGCAGTGGAGGAAAAGAGGAAGTGGCTAAAGTGATTACCCGACAGGGGTTCAGTTGAAATGTGAACCGACTATAGGCCTACTGGGAGCAAGAAGCAAGTAAAGAGACTAGTGAAGAGGAAAAAGAAGGAGGTAAATGATGATCTAGGAAGAAAATGAATGTAAACTACTCTGAAAGTAGGAAGTTATTCAGGAAAGAGGTGCAGAAATGTAGAAGTGAAAGTGGAAAGAAATGTGATGGTGTGAAGGATGCAGTGGTAGATTATTAACCCATGGGGATGAAAGAAGATCCGGATGGAAAGAAAATTTTGAAAGCCTGATGAATGGAAATAGAGAAAACAGAGCGGCTGTAAACATGATTGGTTTTGGGGGTGTGCAGAGAAGGAATGCAGTGCCAGGAGACGTGACACTTGCACAGACAAAGAGTGCTGTGAAGCGGCTGAAAAATGGGAAAGCAACTGGGTTGATGAGGTGTATGCAGAGATGATTAAATGTTGTGGAAAGAGTGGAATGAAGTTCTTGTTGGAGTTATGTAAGAAGGCATGGATGAATGAAACTGTGCCAGCAGAGTGGAAAAAGGCTGTGATTGTACCCCCTATATAAAAATAAAGGTGAGGGAAGTGAGTGCAAGAACTATCGTGGCATAAGTTTATTGAGTGTGGTAGGGAAGGTGTATGGAGGAATTATTATAGAGAAAGTAAGAGAGATATCAGAAATCCTAATGAGTGATGAACAGGGTGGCTTTAGGAGTGGCAGAGGATGTGTGGATCACATATTTGCAGTGAAACAGATAGCAGAAAAGGCTTGTATGAAGGACCATAAGGTGTTTATGGCATTCATGGATCTGGAAAAAGCATACGACCAAGTGGACAGAGATGGATTGTGGAAAATCTTGCGAATGTACAGTGTAGATGGTAAGCTGTTAGGTGCCGTCAGGAGTTTTTATGATGGTAGTGAAGCATGTGTAAGGGTTAATGGGCATCTAAGTGAATGGTTCACGATCAGTGGAGGCATACAACAAGGTTGTGTAATGTTCCCATGGTTGTTCAATATATACAGTATATGGAAGGGGTGATGAGAGAAGTAAAAACACGAGTGATGGAGAGGAGAATGGAGTTGGTAATGAATCGTGATGGATGGAATATCTCAAATTTGTTGATGCAGTACTGTTTGAAAATACCAGACAAGAACTTGGTAGGCTAGTGCAGAGTTTTGCTGATGTCTGTGAGCGTCGTGCATTGAAAGTAATTGTAGAAAACAGTAAAGTGATGGTTATTGAGAGAGAAGATGACTCCCAGTGCGATGTTATAGTGAATGGCGAGAGACTGGCGTTGGCGAGAGAGTTCAAATAACTGGGTATAGTGACAGAAAAGAGAGGAAAATGTGCAAAAGAAGTGGCAAGTAAAGTGGCACAAGGAAGATAAGTAGCTTGTTCAATGAAGGCCTTGATAAGAAACAGAGCCATGAGCGTTGCAGCTGCACGAGGCTTACATGAGGGAGTGTTAGTGTCAACTTTAACATATGGATGTGAGACTATGGTGTGGCATGAAAATGAAAAGTTAAGAGTAAGAGCAGTGGAGATGGGATTGCTGAGGAATGTATGTGGAGTACAGAGGGAGGATAGGATACGAAATAATGTGATTCGTGAAAGATGTGGAGCAAGGAAGTCGGTGGACACAGCATCGGAGAGAGTGTACTGAGGTGGTATGGTCATGTGGCGAGAATGGATAACAATAGAGTGGTGAAAAAGGTATATCTGAGGGAATTTTAAGAAGGGAGAAGGCGAGGCAGGCCAAGGAGAAGGTGGAGAGATATGGTGGACGAGTGTGTGAGGAAGAGAGGTTTGGAAGTCGGTGAGGCTAGGGAGCTGACAAGAAATCGAGCTGGTTGGATGAATGTTGTGAGGAGAAGTGCATGATGAAAGATTTGGCACCCCTTTTTAACGTAGCAGCGTCCGGATTGACTCTATCGGATATATTTATGTGAAGCTACAGAACGTGGTGAATGTTTTTTGGCGTAACCGATAGAGCCAGGATTCGGGAGGCTTGAATGACGAGTGAATGGAAGCGTGGCCCATTGGATTGGCAAATTTGGGCTGTCTGGACATTGCTACTCCTCACCTTGCCCTAGGGTGGGAAAGGAGGTCCGGATGATGATGATGATGATGGTGATGTAACAACAATAACAACACCAACAACAATGGCATCATCATCAGCACCATCGTCATCGTCATCATCATCATCATTGTCACCATTATCACCATTATCACTGACATTGTCATGATCGTCGTTATCGTCGGTGTAGTTATATTTACCTTTACACAAGTACACTGACGTCTTTTCGCCATTATTCCTGATGCTTCGCCATTATTCGTGTTAAGATGGCATTTTCAACATCATGATTGTATTACATATATTTTACACCAATTCCACTACATGGAAAGTTTATCAACTACAATAAATTTGTCAGGACTCTCCAAATAGAATGAAAACAAATATATCTACAGTATATACGTCTGAAGCGACTGATATTAAACTCTTCTCAGTATCCTTCTACATTCTATATACTTACTTCAAAACCAAAGGTGTCTGTTATGCATAAAATATGCAACAAAGTATGTTGCTCTCGTGTTCCAAAACTTGAATCATCTGAATTTTCTTCTCTGTGGCTTTGGCGCTCTTGTCATTCTCTGACTAAATAAATCTAGCTGTGTACTCACAGTTCTACTTATTATGAAAAATTCTTTGATTATCTTATTTCAAAGATGGAATTCATCCTATCAGTTTCTCCATTCTCTGAAATCTCCATTCTAGGCAATTTCAATGTTTAGTGAAAGGAGGGTAGAACCTTTGGTTCTACCCTCCTTTCACTTAACCACGTGATGAACAAGCATACATCTTTTCTGTTCTTAATGACGTACAGGAGCTTGTACAGCACCCTACCTATATCCCTGATCGCTGGAGACAGTTCCAACATTCCTGACCTTTTCCTTACAACTAATCTTTCTGATTACTCTTAATTTTTTCTCTCCGGTGCTCCCCAATCTCAGCCTTATCACTTTAACCTGTCGTATCGCTCCAGTAAAACCTGTCGACTCTCCCCAGAAGTGGTAACTGTGGCACTTTGGAGCTCCTGATTTGGAGGCTCTTTGATTGTCCGAGAAATGATTGATTATTGCTTCCATGGCCAGCAGCCATCTGCCTGTGCCTCACTCATTATGGAGGTGATCCGATGAGGCATGAAAGCATATATTCTTTTCAGTTATCCTGTGACTAATGCATAAAAAAGGTTTAATCGTGCATGTTCTGATGCTGTCCACTTCAAGGAGGTGTAAGAAAGGTACTAAAACCAACTCACCCCTGAATCTCATCTCTTTTATATCTTTCCCCATAACCATGCAAAGTTTTCTTCACTCTGCTAAGAGTAATGTAATTTGTACTCAATGCTCTGAACTCTGCAACTGAAATTCTTCCAGCTTCTTCTGGCACCTTGCCAAAAGCCTTTCAAACACCCTTACTTCATAATCCTTCCCTCCTCTTTTCTGGTCTTAAGGCTTTGTAGCAGTTTCTTCTACTGAAAAACATTATTTTTTTCTCTTCTTCAGTTCCATCTAATATGATTCCGGTGCTGTCTTCCATCACTTTCCCCCTCTGGCTTCCTCAGGACTGACATTAAAATTTCTTCAGTTGATGTACCTTCTTTCCTCACTGACCTCAGTACCAACAAGGCATATGGACCTGATGGGGTCCCTCCTATTGTCATCAAGAACTGTGCTTTTGTGCTTATGTCCTGCCTAAGTATACTTTTGACTTTGTCTGGCGACTTGTACCATTCCTTCCTCTCTTGAAGTTTGCTCTCATTGTGCCTGCCCCAAAGAAGGGTGACCGTTCCCAGCCCTCTTCTTATTTCCCAATTGCTTTATCACCCTGTATTTCGAAAGTTTTTAAGTCTCTTCTTGAAAAAAATAAAGTACCTCTCCTCCCAGGACCTCTTTTTCGATCACCAGTATGGATTCCACCCGGTAAACTCCACTGGCGATCTTCTCACCTTCCTGTCAGTCTCTTGGTCATTCTTCTTTCGGGACGTTGGCGAATGCTTTGGGACTGCACTTGACATTTCAAAGGCTTTCCATCGAGTCTGGAATAAATCTTTAATTTCCAAACTGCCCTCGTATGGTTTCTATCCTTCTACCTATGCTTTCATCTCTAGTTTCCTTTCTGGTCGCTCTGTAGCTGCTGTTGTAAGCCACCACTGTTCTTATACTAGAGCCATTAATAGTGGTGTTCCTCAGAGCTCTGTCCAGTCATCATCTATCTTGCTTCTATTCATCAATGACACTAAAATTTCTGCAACTGATTTACTAACTGCCCATTTTAGCATCAGTACTAACAAGGCATATGGACTTGATCGGGTCCCTCCTGTTGTCCTCATGAGCTGCCCAGAACCTTCTAAGATCTTTGCAGTACATCCAACCTCATCAACTCATGCGATTATGATTCCACGCTTCCCCTTTCCATCTGCTTCTTGCAGCATCCATTTTAGGAAGCAGTTACTTCAACAAACAAGGGATGAGACTAAGATACACTTAATGTCTGGCTTGGTTCATAACACTGATTGGGGTAAAAGTAATCTTGTTGCTTTTAATGCACCAGAAACCCAGTTCTTACATTTCTCAATAGGTCAATATCTTTTGCAGGAGTAACCTCTAAATTTTATAAATATCCAACTCAATACTCTATCATCTTTGAATATACTTTGCTTTTCAATATCTTAGGATTTATCTTGGAAAACTCATATTTACCTCCCTTTTAAAATTCGCTTCAAAGAGGTTAGGTGTGCTAAGCCAACTCCGTGCCATCTTTGCCTCTGCAGTTGTTGACTTTATTCAGGAACTTTATTCATTTTGCACATACAGCTCTTCTCAGGAAGGTGGAGTCAAAGGCATTCCTATCATTAACACTCCTCTTACTGGCTCTCTTCAACCTCTCTATGGCACACTGCTGAATCCTCAACTCTTTTATAACTCTTTTCAATAACTACTTTAATGACACATCTCCTCTGAACTGTCTACTTGCATTCCTTTCACCCCTACGGCATGGGTGTAGCACACGTCTAACTGCAAGTTCTCATCCCATTTCTGTCCACCACTCAATTGCAAGAGTTAACCATTACTCCCAGCCCTTCATGTATGCACAATGATAACTCTGGACCTGTCTTCTTCTGTCTGTATTGCTTATTGACTATTACCTCCAGTCTTTTAAACGCAGTGTCTCCAGGCAACTCGAAGGGAACGTAACTTGAATTAGGCTGTATTTTTCTTTTTCCTGGAGAGAACAGTCTTGCGGGCTTCTGGCCATTGGTTCCTTTTTCCTAGTATAAATTCTCTCTCTCTCTCTCTCTCTCTGTTTATATATACGCAGTTAAATCACGTATTAACACGTGATTCATAGATTTTTTTTTTCCTAATTCTACAATCAAAAATTCTTTGACTACGATGGAACACATTCTATCCATTTCTCCTTTCTCTGAAATCTCCATTCTATGAGATTTCAATGTTCACCACCACCTTTGGCTCTCCTCTCCTTTCATTGATCCACCTGGTGAATAAGCCTACACCTTTTCTATCCTTAATGACCTGGAGCAGCTTGTACAGCACCCTACCCTTATCCCTGACCGCCTTGGCGAGAGCTTCAACATACATGACCTCTTCCTTACAACTAATCCTTCTGCTTACATTGTTAATCTTTTCTCTACGCTGGGGTCCTCCGATCACAACCTTATCACCTTAACCTGTCCTATCGCTCCGGTACGGCCTGCAGACCCTCCAAAGAAACATCATATATGGCACTTTGGAGCTGCGGATTGGGAGGCCCTCAGGCAGTATTTCTTTGATTTTCCATGGAATGAGTATTGCTTCCATGGCTGGGAGCCATCTGGGTGTGCCTTGCGCATTATGGAGGTTATTCTCTTGGGGATGGAAGCATACATTCCTCTTATATCCTTTGACTAATGCACGAAAGCCTTGGTTCAATCACGCTTGTTCTAATGCTGTCCACAACAAGGAGAGGACCTATAAAAGGTATCGGAGCCAACCCACCCCTGAATCACATCTTTTATAAGTTTCTGCCCAGAATCGTGCTAAGTCTGTTCTTCGCTCTGCTAAAAATAATTTCATCCATACTAAATGCTCTCAACTCTTTAACTCGAATTCTTCCCGCTCCTTCTGGCACCTTGCCAAAAACCTTTCTAACAACTTTACCTCATCATCCTTCCCTCCTCTTTTCTGCTCTGATGGCTCTGTAGCTATTTCTTTTACTGATAAAGCAGATCTCTTAGCTCAGACTTTCTCCTCCAATTACACCTTAGACGATCCCGATGCTGTTCCTCCATCACTTCCCCCCTCTGACTTCCTCATGGGTGACATTAAAATTTCTTCAGCTGATGAATTTTCTGCAATCACAGGGCTCGATACCAATAAGGTATATGGGCCCGATGGAGTCCCCCTGTTGTTCTCAAGAACTGTGCTTCTGTGCATACACCCTGCCTAGGTAAACTCTTTCGCCTTTGTCTATCAACTTGTACCTTTCCCTCTTGCTGGAAGTTTGCTTTCATTCAGCCAGTCCTAAAGAAGGATGACCATTCCCAAGCCTCTAACTATCGTCCAATTGCTTTAACATCCTGTATCTCAAAAGTTTTCGAGTCAATTCTTAATAGAAAAATTTTAAATCATCTTTCCTATCACAACCTTCTTTCTGATCGTCAGTATGGGTTCCATCAGGGACGCTCCACTGGCGATCTTCTCACCTACCTTTCAGACTCCTGGTCATCCCCCTGTCGGGACTTTGGCGAAGACTTTGCCATTGCACTTGACATCTCAAAGGCTTTCGATCGAGTTTGGCATAAATCTTTAATGTCTAAATTGCACTCTTACGGTTTCTATCCTTCTATGTGTGCCTTCATCTCTAGCTTCTTTTCTGGTCGTTCTGTAGCCGCTGTTGTAGACGGTCATTGCTCTTCTCATAGACCTGTTAACAGTGGTGTTCCTCAGGGCTCTGTCCTATCACTAACTCTCTTCCTCTTATTAATCAACGACCTTCTAAGCCGTACATCTAACCCTATCCACTCACACGCTGATGACTCCACCCTTCACCTTTCCATTCGATTCCCACAACGTCCATCTCAGCAGTTACTTTAACAAACAAGGGATGAGGCTATGCCACACCTAATGTCTGACTTGGCTCGTATCTCTGACTGGGGTAAAAATAATCTGGTTGTTTTTAATGCATCAAAGACTCGGTTTTTGCACCTATCAACCCGACAAAATCTTCAACAAATATACCCACTAATGTTTAATAATATTCAGCTTAATCCTGCATCATCATTGAACATGCATGGGGTTTCATTTACTCGGGACTTATCTTGGAAAGATCATATTACATCTCTTGTAAAATCTGCTTCCAAGAGATTGGGTGTGCTAAGCCAACTCCGTCCTTCTTTACCCCTGCACAATTGTTGACTCTATGCAGGGGTTTTATTCACCCCTGCGTGGAGTACAACTCTCATGTGTGGGAAGGCTCCCCACATACAGCTCTTCTCAATAGGGTGGACTCAAAGGCTTTTCGTCTCATTAACTCTCCTCCTCTTACTGACTCCCTTCTGTCATAAAGACTTTGTAGTTACTTGTAGAGAAGTATATTTTAGACTTGTGGTCGAGCGGCTTTTATATCTTGTAGTAGTTTCCCCACCAGATTGTCATGTAGTGACGGGAGAGGTAAAGAATAGTATGGGACTATTTTTATTTGTCTTGGAAATATTAAACAGGTATAACAGTATAAGTCCCGGGTAGCTACCTCCCTGTCTCGCTATCTCTCTCTCTTTCTGTTCTAAGGCTAATCTCCGTCTCGACCTCTCTCTAGGGTCGCTTGTCTCCTTCTAAACTCTCTTTCCTAAAATCTGGTGTAGCAGGGGTTCCTCATGGTCTTTGTTCACGAGAGGACTGCTGACAGCTAACTGCATCATCTCCTTACTGGCCGCTGTCGTCAGCTTTCCTCAGTGTAAGCATGTTTAGCATTGCTCGATTCTCGCAGACACAACACCTTCTCATCATTTGACTTCCTGCTTCTATCTGTCTCTCTATCTATCTATTTATCTATCTATCTATTATGATTTGCAATTATAATATGGAGACCTACCACATTGCTTCGGCCGCGAAAATGGCGTACCATCGACATTTAATAGTCATAATATATTAATACATACTACATACACATTATAATGAACTTATAAGCTAATTAAGTGAAATACATAATATTGTAAAGTAACATAATTGTATGAATATTGTATACATATATTATTCATAGTAAATAGTGATTATTCAGTAATATTACATTTTAAATAAGTTGAATACATATTGGAATAAATGCAATGATTGTTGTATAACACTTTGTAAGACGTGCATGTACAACAGACGTACGCATATAATTGTGCAATGGTAATACTGCTAGGTTATACATTACATATTTGAGTTATCACTTTAGTAATGTCTAATATTTCACCTAACTTGTATGATGATACTGGTAATATAGAATTGTGCTATAATTGTATGACTTATAATATTGTACTAACATTGTGGTACTACATAATTGTAACATTTTATGAATTGTTACCAAATATTGTGTTAATGCATAATTGTGTTGGCCTTATAATTGTAGTTACATAAAAGTTACATCTTGTTAATGCAACTGTTTTGTCGTTACATAATTGTTACATATTGTTTGTAGGTAAATAATTGTTGTTAAAGTTACATAAAAGTTACATCTTGTTAATGCAACTGTTACATAATTGGCAAAGTGTAACATAATGCAATCGTTTGTCGTTACATAATTGTTACATATCGTTTGTAGGTACATAATTGTAGTTAAAGTTACATAAAAGTTACATCTTGTTAATGCAACTGTTACATAATTGGCAAAGTGTAACATAATGCAATCGTTTGTCGTTACATAATTGTTACATATCGTTTGTAGTTACATAATTGTAGTTAAAGTTACATAAAAGTTACATCTTGTTAATGCAACTGTCACATAAATTGGTACATATTGTTTGTAGTTACATAATTATAATATGGAGTAACATAATTGTAATAACTGCAGTCCTAACATATGCTGCGGTCGATGATAGTGATGATGTGTCGTGCCACTTGTATGTGGAGACAACAATTTGCTTTTTTTTTTGTAGTTTACTTGGTATTTTGACTTATGTAGTAACATTTACACTTATTTTCATTTGTATGTTATGTGATCTTATTGTATTTCTGTTTTTTCTTTCTTACTTTTCTTTCTTTCTTTTTTGTATGTATTGATTTTCTATAGTTTGTTTTTCTTTGCTTGTGTACACTTTTTTCCATGTTGTTCATGGTTACCTAATTGCTGGCTAATTTCCTTGAGATACTTTTTTAAAGTTTTGTTTATATTGCACAGAGATTATAAAATGATATTATATAGTCCCATATTTTGTTATTTTATATAAAATATATATATATACACTATATACAGTATTAACTATACACACTGACTTGTTGTTCACCTGTACCTATCGTGAGTAATATGTGTGTCAGCACTGTGTGGAAATCATTGTCTTCATGATTGTGTTGAAGATGTTCACTCTGCTAATGGCATTTGTGTTGGCCATTTTTTTTTTTCTTCTCTAGGTTACCTTGTAACTTAATTTGTCTGTTTCCACTAGGTAGCTTTAATTGATAAATGTTTAATACAGTTCTTTTAATTGCTCACTGAGTAACTGTGATTGTATATTTTCTTTATTACTTTGTAGATATAATTAATGTATAGTTGTATGTATGAAACACGTATTTTACGTAGGTATAAATGGTAACACTCGTTGGTAGTAAATAAATGTTATAATAAATGAATGAATATATACAGTGTAGAATATTTATTGTTGGTGATTATTTAGTGTTTGAGTTATGCAGATAACTGAAGTAAGTATGTGTATTTAAACTGTAACTATACAGCACGTTTTATATGTTTGTGCAGAAGCTTATTGTCTATCACTGTGTATTGTATAAATGAAGTAACTATGTAACTCACTAATTTTACCGTGGTGGGAATGGTGTGAGTGGTGGTGCAGGTGGTGTGTTGACTGACGTGGCGTCTGTTCAGCAAGCACGCATGATGACCTCAACTTCCCACACTGGTAGCTGTGGTGAGTGAATGAGTAGCGATGAGTAACTTGAGTGAAGACGAGTGAGTAAGATGAGTTGTGAATATGGACTTGGTGTTTGCTTCGTCGTCCTGACCTCTTCACACCTGCGTAAGCGTTGGGGGTTGGGTGGATGTAGCAGAGAGAGGAGAGTGAGGTCTGGTGGTTATGAGTTGTGAGTCGTCTCTCACTCTTCGTTTGTTTGTTTGTTTGTATGTTTTCTTTCTTTCTTGATGTATTCTTGGTCCTTTTTTCTTGTGATTTACTCGTTGTAGGATGAAGACTGCCGCTACTTGTAGGTGCGTGTAGATTATACAGACGACGTAGAGTTGTTAATTGTAGTTGATTGTAGATGGCTGTAGTTCGCTTATTCGTCGTAGACTTGTAGACTATTTGCACTGTAGGCTGTATTTTGTAGGATTGTGTAGAACTGAAGCTAATCTTGTAGTATCGGTTGCTTTTGTAGAAATTTGCTTTTAATTCGGAGACGATGTCCGCAGATTTGCTGGTTTGTCGTTAAGCTACTTGCAAGGCGTCGAGTGATCTCTTGACCTCTGCATCAGCGTAATGATCTGGGAGACGGAGGGGGCAGGACGGAGAGAATACTGTCAGGAGCTGATGTTGTTGGTTGTTTTCAATCTTGATATTTTGTAGGAATTTAATGTTGATTCGTAGACGAGGTTCGTATACGTTCGCTGCCACCAAATGTCATAAAAACTTTGTAGTTACTTGTAGAGAAGTATATTTTAGACTTGTGGTCGAGCGGCTTTTATATCTTGTAGTAGTTTCCCCACCAGATTGTCATGTAGTGACGGGAGAGGTAAAGAATAGTATGGGACTATTTTTATTTGTCTTGGAAATATTAAACAGGTATAACAGTATAAGTCCCGGGTAGCTACCTCCCTGTCTCGCTATCTCTCTCTCTTTCTGTTCTAAGGCTAATCTCCGTCTCGACCTCTCTCTAGGGTCGCTTGTCTCCTTCTAAACTCTCTTTCCTAAAATCTGGTGTAGCAGGGGTTCCTCATGGTCTTTGTTCACGAGAGGACTGCTGACAGCTAACTGCATCATCTCCTTACTGGCCGCTGTCGTCAGCTTTCCTCAGTGTAAGCATGTTTAGCATTGCTCGATTCTCGCAGACACAACACCTTCTCATCATTTGACTTCCTGCTTCTATCTGTCTCTCTATCTATCTATTTATCTATCTATCTATTATGATTTGCAATTATAATATGGAGACCTACCACACTTCAACCTCTGTCTCTTTGCCGCACTGTTGCATCTTTATCTCTTTTCTATCACTACTTCAATGGTAACTGCTCCACTGAACTGTCTGGATGCATTCCTCCACCTCTACGACGGGCGTGTAGCACCCGTCTAGCAGCAAACTCTCATTCCTTTTCTGTCCATCTCTCTAATGCAAGAGTTAACCGTTACTCCCAGTCCTTCATTTCTGCAACAGGTCAGCTCTGGAACTGTCTCCCTCTGTCTGTATTTCCTACTTCCTATGATCTCCAGTCTTTCAAACGCAGTGTGTCCAGTCATCTCGAAATGATCGGATCTTGAATTCGGCTCTCTCTTGTATTTTGTTTTTCTCATGGAAGGAACAGTTTTGCGGGCTCGTTGCCTTTGGTTCCTTCTTCAATACATTTATATATATATATATATATATATATATATATATATATATATATATATATATATATATATATATATATATATATATATATATATATATATTAAAGTCAGTGATATGCTATGGTTTATCTTTGAATATGTTGTGGAAACAGAGGGGTATGAGAGAGTGAATTCTCGTGGGAAGCGTTGTGTTACCATGATTATTCATAGCGTTATAAGCCGGAGAGAATGGGTAGGAGAGAGGGGAGAGGAGTGAGGGAGAGAAGGGAGAGATGAAACCTGTGGAAAAAGAGGAGAAATGGGGAAAAGTAGAAGAGAGAGGGAAAATTGAGTGATTAAATGTGGAGAAACAGGAGAAAAAGAGACAAAGTGGAGGGAGTGGGAGAAATGGAGTGGAGTGGATAGATGACGAGGAGAGTAGGTAGACTGAAGAGAACTGAAGGGACAGAGGGGGAGCAGGGATGGGGAGATATAATGTCAGCTACTTTGGGTGTGAGGAGAAAAAGGAGGGATGGTGATGCAGAGGGAGTGTTTTTGGTGTGAGAGAGGAAAGACGGTGACAGTAGCGACAGTGAGAATGTGTCTGGTGATGGACAGGAGAGATGCGCGCGCGCGCGCACACACGCGCGCACACACACACACACACACACACACACACACACACACACACACACACACACACACACACAAAACGCCCTTCCACGTATAATGGGCAACGAGACATGATACTGACTTATTTATCATATGACGAGATTGCAGCCTTATCAACGACCTTGTGTAAATCTTCTGGATGACGTGAGGTAGCTTCAGAACTCGGGGGTATTTTCTCAAAAGCGAGGTGGTTGGGTTATATCATCCAGGGGCTACCAATGTTGCTTAAGGTTACCTGGACGCTCCAGCAGCACTCAACCTTTTTCCTACCGTAGGTCCAGCTTATCATTTCGTGTGTTATACTGTATCAGCCTGTATGATGACACGGTGAATAAAACACTCCTTACTTAACATGAAAAATTGCATTTTTCACTGTATTATTCATGTTTCTGTTAGTTATAATCTGGACCTCATTCAGACTGCTGGGAGGTAAAAGTGTATTCAATGTGTTACGGAACAGAGAAAGATAATGTACACTTTAAGTGAGAAAACTAAAAATCACTACTGTCCCGTAAAGTTCCAGGTTCAAAACAAAAGAGTTAGGTAAAATTACAAGTTAAAGTTTAATGCTCAAACTAACAACAAAACATTCAGGACTCAAGGATAATGTAATGGCAAAAACAGGTTAAATATATGGTTAACTGCAATAGCCTCTATTAACACGAAATTAGCAAGAGTAAATTTATCTAAGTCAGCCCTGTTAAAATGAGATACCAGATAATACTCAGTGAATGCCACATATATTATTACAGATACAAAATATTATTAATGATGGCTGACAAGAACCCTTACACAAATCACAAAAACCTCACTAGGCCCAAGAATTAACCCTATGCTACACAGTACAAGAAAAAATGCAACAACAGTTATACTCAAATTACACACAGCTGCTAGATGGTTGGAGACTTCCTGAGCACTCACAGGGGAGGACAGAGATGTGAACAAAATGAGGAGTAGATCTAAGTGGCAATGATGCAGAGACTGAGCTCATTATATAGGGGCTGGCAGAGCTTGATACAACTTGTAAGAAGGACGCGCAAATGAAGCCATAGGGGACAAAGAGCTGACAATCCTGCTCTGAACAACAGAAAGGACGACTTACTCTACTATAACGGTAGAAGGGGGGGACTGAGGCAGAACACGCTCGTGATCAAACATGCAGCATACTGTGCGTTAAAATTACACAAAGGATGATGAAATCATATGCTATGTAACACCTCCCCACAAAGAAAAAGAAATTTATAAAGGAAATTTCTTATTACTCTAAAACAATCTGTCTAAAGTCTAGATAAGCAATCTGCAATAACATTTTCTTTCCCCTTGACATGTTGTATGTCTAATGAATACTCCTGAAAAAGTAGACTCCATCTTGTCAATCTCTGATTTTTATCTTTAAACTTACTAAGGAATTTCAGTGGGTTATGATCGGTATAAATGACTATGGGGTCAAAACCAGAACACAAATAAAATGAAAAATGCTGTAAACCCAAAATCAAGGCCAAAAGCTCTTTCTCAATAGTTGAGTAGTTCTTTTGAGGTGGAGTGAACTTCTTACTGTATAAGATACAGGGTGTTCAGTCATAGGTACTTGCCAGTATCCCTTTAACAAATCAAACTTACTTAGGTACCTAGCCTTTCCGATCTTGTCTATGCAATCTTCAACGCAAGGGAGAGGGTAAGTGTCTGTTTTGGTGATCTGATTAACAAGTCTGTAGTCGATGCAAAGCCGCTGTGACCCACCTGGCTTAGGGACTAGAGTGACAGGAGAACTCCACTCGCTCTGACAGGGCTCAATCATCTTGTGGTCCAACAGGTAGCCAAGCTCCTTCTGGATGAGAGGAACTTTCACTGGGTTCACACGGTAAGGAGGCAATTTAATTGGCTTTGCGTCTCCAACATCGACATCATGTATCAACACAGTGGTTCTTCCTGGAGTGGCACGGAACACTTGCGGGTACTCCTGCAGTAATGCCGAAAACTCCTGCCTTTCCTCGGGAGGTAGATGAGAAAGCTTAGTCTGGAGATCATTCATGATATCAGGATTCTTCCCCAAACTATCACTCAGGCTCATACTGCATGGGAGAGCTTCACTTGCAGACTCGGGTGGAACAGCCACAGTGCAGACTGGATTATTTTCATCCTGCCTGTGATATAACTTTAGCATGTTGATGTGACATAGTTGCTTGTTCTTTCTACGATCTGGTGTGGCGATGACATAGTTGACATCACTGAGTTTCTTCTCCACGAAATAAGGACCACTAAACTTGGCTTGAAGACGTTGCCCATGAACTGGTAGCAGAATCAAAACCTGATCTCCTGGCTGAAAGTGGCGTAACCTGGACTTCTTATCATACCAAGTCTTCATCTTCTCCTGAACAGCTCCTAAATTCTCTCTCGCCAGCTGTAAAGCAGTGGACAGCCGTTCTTTGAACTTCATCACATACTCCAGCAGGTTGACGTCATCTTCCTCCGACAGCCAGCATTCCTTGAGTAGCTTAAGGGGTCCTCTTACTTCATGGCCAAACAGTAGTTCAAAGGGTGAGAAGCCCAGTGATTCATTTGGAGATTCTCTTGTGGCAAACACAACGAATGGAAGACCTTTATCCCAGTCTTTCTGATGTTCCAAACAGTATTTCTTGAGCATCGATTTGAGTGTTTGATGATATCTCTCTAACGCTCATTGGGTCTGGGGATGGTAAGCTGAAGACGTGATCTGGGTGATGCCCAACTCTTTCAGAGACTGCTTGAAAACATTTGACATGAAATTACTTCCCCGGTCTGACTGTACCTCCTTGGGCAGACCAAACTTTGTGAAGAACCCTAGCATTTCCTTAACCACGTTCTTTGCTGAGATATTTCTAAGTGGAATGGCTTCAGGATAACGAGTAGCCATATCAATCAGGGTCAACACATAAGAAAATCCTGAAGAAGTCTTAGGAAGAGGGCCCACAATATCCACCAACACACGGGTGAAAGGCGCCTCAAAAGGAGGAATGGGAACTAGAGGTGCAACCTTTTCGGTCTGATTACACTTCCCCACAACTTGACAGGTGTGACAAGACTTACAATACCAGGAAACATCCCTGAAGATACCTGGCCAGTAGAAGTATTTCAAAATGCGTGCCACAGTCTTCCTCACTCCAAGGTGTCCTGCCAAACTGGAATCATGAGCCACTCTAATGATATCCTGCCTACAAACACGAGGGATGACAACTTGATGTACAACCTCCCATTCACAGTCGGCTGATGCTGTTGGGGGTCTCCACTTCCTCATAAGTACTCCTGACTTTACATAATAACAAGTAGAAGCACCGGCTGACTCTTCTTCAATGTAAGCAGAGTTAGCTAGACCTTTCAACTCAGGGTCAGCAACCTGCAACTCAACCAACTCTTGACGAGACAAATTATCAACACTACGGGGTACTGCCTCATCTGGTGAGTGGTCCAAATTAGCAAGAAAAGTGTCAGCTAGGATAACATCATCATCATCATTATCCTCTAAATCACCAGTAACTTTAGACTTAGCCCTAGTGACAGCACATGCAGGGAACACATCAGGGACATCACAATCCTGGGTCGCAGCCACTGGCTCACTAGACAACTGAGGAGCTGGACACACTTGACTTCCACCAATATCATTTCCAAGTAAGAAAGTTACACCTGACATTGGGAGTGTCTCAACCAACCCAACCATAACGGAACCATTAACAAAACTAGACTCTAAATTCACTCTGCACAGAGGGACAGAGAAGTAATTATTCCCTACACCTTGTAAGATTACAGTTTCATCAGAGGAATTAACATTAGAGCCTAGAACACTGGTCAGCATAAGGGATTGGCAAGCACCTATATCACGATATATTTTAACTGATTTCCTGTCATTACTGTCCAGAGGACTGACAAAACCATCAGACAGGAAATTAGCACATGAACTCTTGAGAGTGTCACCCACGTTACTGCTCAAAAGAGGCGCTCCATCATGAGAATTTAAGTTACCCCTCAAAGCAGGTTCAGTTAACTCAGTTAAAGAATTCTGGGAACTCTCAAGGGTGGACACTAGACCAATTGACTGAATATTTAAAGACTCCTTTTTGTTCAGATCACGCTGTCTCCTGAAACATTTCTCCGTAGTATGACCAAGCTTACTACAATAAGTACATTTACTTTTCTGAAATCTAGAATGAAGCTGGTATTTACTTCCTGAGAAACATCATCTTTATTCTCTTTCCTGTTACCTGTACTCTGAGTAGAGGCAACATACTTACTCTCAGCTTTCCTTTTTTCTCTAGAATATCTCTTGTGAGTGAGAACATATTCATCAGCTAAAACTGCAGCATCAGACAAATTATCTATTCTTTTCTCATCAAGATATAGGCTTACATCTTTATAAATACACCTCTTGAAGTCCTCTAGCAAAATCATCTGCTTAAATTTACCAAAATCAGAATCCACATTCTTAGAATTTAACCACTGCTCTAACAGATCTTCTTTGATTTTTGCATATTCAACATGGGATTGCTTATCTTGCTTGTAAGTTGTCCTAAATTTTACTCTATAGGCTTCAGGAACAAGCTCATAGGCCTTAAGAATCAAGCTCTTAACTACATCATAATTATCAGATTGATCCTGAGGCAAAGATGCATAAGTTACTTGAGCTTTACCGGTGAGAACAGTTTGAAGGAGTACTGGCCAATACTTTTGGGCCAATTAAAACCTGTAGCTACCCTCTCAAACAACTGAAAATACTTTGTTAAATCAGATTCATTAAAAGGAGGGACAAGTTTAACATTTTTAGCCACATCAAAATCATCAGAGCTAGATGATCCAGTTCCACCTTGTTTCATGCGATACTCATGGTCTGCCTGAATCCTAGCAAGTTCAACTTGTGCGTGAAACTCAGCCTCCTTAACACAAGCCTCCTTAGCCTGAGACTCAGCCTCCTTAGCACGTGCTTGAAATTCAGCTTCCTTCACACGAGCCTCCTGCAGGGCTAGCAGTAACTTAGCTAATTCAATCTGCGTTTGCTCATTTGGAGGAGTTACATTAAACAAGCTTTCATTAATCATGCCAACAATTTGATCTTTAGAATGATGAGAGTGAACTGCAATTCCCAATTGTTGAGCAACAAGCTTAAGTTCATTCTTTGTTCTGTTTTCTACATCACACATTGTTTGCACATTTGACAAAAAATCTTTGGCTTCATCAAGTGTAGTAATAGTAGACATCATGAATAAGTAACAGTCACAAAATATCAAGCAATATCCTTATGATAATATCCTGAATATCCTGATGAGAGGTCGCCAAATTAATGTTACGGAACAGAGAAAGATAATGTACACTTTAAGTGAGAAAACTAAAAATCACTACTGTCCCGTAAAGTTCCAGGTTCAAAACAAAAGAGTTAGGTAAAATTACAAGTTAAAGTTTAATGCTCAAACTAACAACAAAACATTCAGGACTCATAAGGATAATGTAATGGCAAAAACAGGTTAAATATATGGTTAACTGCAATAGCCTCTATTAACACGAAATTAGCAAGAGTAAATTTATCTAAGTCAGCCCTGTTAAAATGAGATACCAGATAATACTCAGTGAATGCCAGATATATTATTACCGATACAAAATATTATTAATGATGGCTGACAACAAGAACCCTTACACAAATCACAAAAACCTCACTAGGCCTAAGAATTAACCCTATGCTACACAGTACAAGAAAAAATGCAACAACAGTTATACTCAAATTACACACAGCTGCTAAATGGTTGGAGACTTCCTGAGCACTCACAGGGGAGGACAGAGATGTGAACAAAATGAGGAGTAGATCTAAGTGGCGAGGATGCAGAGACTGAGCTCATTATATAGGGGCCGGCAGAGCTTGATACACCTTGTAAGAAGGACGCGCAAATGAAGCCATAGGGGACAAAGAGCTGACAATCCTGCTCTGAACAACAGAAAGGACGACTTACTCTACTATAACGGTAGAAGGGGGGGACTGAGGCAGAACACGCTCGTGATCAAACATGCAGCATACTGTGCGTTAAAATTACACAAAGGATGATGAAATCATAGGCTATGTAACAAATGGTCAGTCAGCATAGCCACCAAAACCGCGACTTTGTCTGTTATCTTTGCATGAGTGTGACTAAGTAGGTGAAGTATATTACCAGACTCCCTGCACAAACACACGTAGACTATAGGCAGTTTTACACTATCCCAGCAGCACCACGCCACCCATATACTTTGTGTAGCCATGGCCATATACTAAAACCTTGTGTTATAATGGCAGAGAACGGACAGACATGCATATTGTGGCCAGTGTTGCAGTTCGTTACATGTCCGTTTCTCACACACAATCGTTGCAGACGTCAGCTACTGTGTTAAAATGGATCTGAATTGGCCAGTTGCATTACTGGATCCCTGCACAAACAAGACTTGACTACGCAATTTTCCTAGCAACACCACATCACAGAAATGCTTCTGTAACAGTGAATACTGGCCCGACACTATCCTTGCAATTTCATGACAGACAATGGACACAGATAGTATATCAATCGTGGGACAAACGGAAGCAGGACCTAAAATATCATGATGTGTAATGTGTATCGGGCATTGTGGTGATGGTGAATGTAGATGGGAAGCAAAACGTTGTCATAGTATAGTTGTTTAGAGCCATCATACGAGATTCATAATAACCTCAAGTTCGACAACAGATTTTGATATTACAGATAATCTGTTATGCCGTGTCCCATGACGCTGAACATTGAAAACGATATTCCCGGGGCAGTTGGAAATAGAACAGAATATTTGATAGGTAACGGGGGACTTCAGGAGAGGTTGGTCAGTGGGACGGGGTGTTAGGAGAGGAAGGAAATGGGGCAGGAATAGAAAGGGGGAGGGGGAGGGATTGACCACCCTGCTTGGTGGCAAGGTGTGTGTGGAAGCGGACTAGTGTGGAGTAGAAGCGAGTGAGGAGGTGGGCAGGTGGGAATTGGGTCATCACCAACATATACGAGTATGATGTTTGGTGTTGGTAAGGGAAATATTGTTCCCTCTGGATGAACAGTGCGACGGTGTAGACGCACGATTAAATAATATAATGGGTCTGGAGCTAAGAAAGGCATGAATGTGCAATACTTGTATGAAAATTAACGTATGAATGTTTCGAAATGAGTATAATAAACGATGATCAATGTTTGTGGATGTTGTGTTACAACCATCGAAACTAATTACATAGCACCTCGAAGAAAGCGACATCATTTGTGGACTGGACACCCGTAACACGTTTATGTCGATTATTATAATACCAAATATGATTCATTATGCAAATGCAGTATCTAAATATCTCCGCGTGATCCATCAGTATGATGACTGCACAGCAGTTTCGCACAAGCCAATAGCTGTCCAACACTCAAGGTACCTATAATCCTGTGCAACAGGACATCTACTTATATCATGGTTTGCAAATAAAATGATTGCTTTTCCTCAAAGTAAAACAGACTGGATAATCCAGAACATGGGATGACCGTTGCGTAACATACATAATCCTGAATCATTTGTGGCCACCGTTGTTCAGCCACAAAAATGTTACAGCATTTGAGTTATACGCTCACTAGACTCAGGTGAACCACTTTTCGAGACACTGCACATCTCACCTTCTAACATTTATGCACAACTACAGTTGTTCACCAAATTGTACGACGAACGTTAAGGCTCCAACATTCATCCAATACACGTTACTGCATATGGAGTTACAAATCACCTCAGGACATCTGTATAATCATAGCCTGCATCTTTCTAAACTAAACACGACAAAGTTTCGATACATGTGCCACCGTCACCTGTCCCTCCTTCCCTTAGTTCCACCTCGCCTAACAGTCTCCTGTCAGAAAAACAATGGATGCCAATGGCATTACTATTTGTTTTTTCTCTCTTTCCACATTACTTATGTGGCAAACCTTGTATTTGCAGACAGAGTATGACTTGATAGAATATTGTTTCTGTGGGTACTAGATACTGTAGTGGAGAGGAAGCTCTGTCGGGTCTGCCCATTCACTTACTATTATTAAAATGTAAACAGACACAGTGGTGCCACATTTCTCCAGACACACCACCCTTTGTACTCGTTAGAACTTAGATGTAGAGGTAACTTTACAACCCACCTCCTCTCTGTCTACAAAGACGTACGAAACTCCATGGAAATGCCCCGCCGCCTCTTCCACACGTGACACCAAGAAAGACAATTACTGTGAGCCAAAATACCCTCCCCCCCAGAAAATATCAGTTGAAAAGAAATTGAAAATGGCCCATCTGGGGCAGAGTTCCAAACCATCCTGGTAGATTTCATCAAAAACCTTTTTCCATTTTTTGGCTCTAGTACACACACACACACACACACACACACACACACACACACACACACACACACACACACACACACACACACACACAGGATTATAGTATAATTTATATGAATATTACTGCTTCCCTGCAAAAATTTGCAAGATTAGCAAATAGCCTTTCCATAACAAAGTGTTAGCAAATACCACTACATTTGTTTCCATACATTATGCAGCCCACAGTTACCAATTCTGACCAAAAGATCAAAAAAATAATTTTCGTCTGCTTCTGTGCGTTGCGATTCCCGGTAATTTCTCACCGTCGCATAGCGCGTGATCGCCATTTTTTCTTGACACTTCCTTGACTTATTCCAGTCTAATGCAGAATGAATTAGGTCGATATTTATTATCTTTTTCTTGAGAGAAACGAATAAAAGAATAGACAGAGTTTTTGCACATTGTGATTTCCGACAATTTTGCTACTTCGAGTCGCGCTCAAACACCAGAAGTTTTGACTGCTATTTTTCGAACACATATGAGATGGTACCTCGTATATGTATGAGACGTTCTCCTATTCAGCACCTGGGGATGCACCAGGCATCAGTGGAATCCTAACCCTGATATATATATATATATATATATATATATATATATATATATATATATATATATATATATATATATATATATATATATATATATATATATATATATATATATATATAATGTGTGTGTGTGTGTGTGTGTGTGTGTGCAGAAACTTCACCATGAAAACACGTATGCAAAGTACCCACAGGAGAAATGAAAGGAGCGAGAGTGAGTACTTTGGTATATTAAATCTACAGACATAGTATATAATACAGAAACCTAAAGTGTAGAGGTCTTTTATGCACACCCGCATCAGGGAGTGGCACACAGAACAAAGGATGACCTGAATTAAAACCGATCGATACACAGAGGAAAGAAATGTGATTGAATCTAGCCTAATTTCTGGCACATATGAAAAGAATGTGAACATGAGCTATGGTCTTTTTAAGTGTGATATGTTGTTATATAAATTAATTTCAAAGAAGTACCCCCAGACTAACAAGTGATTGTTGCTTGTCGTCTGCTGGTAGTACAGTTACACCTGTGTGGGACACACCTAGCATTAATCCTCTACACTAGGTCTTAAGCCGCAGTATTTACCTCCTTTTGTCAGGTGTATCCCTGAGGAAGAAAGTCAGGTCCCTACTGTTCTGTGCACTGCTCATTTTTAATTCATGTGTCCCTTTGTTCTGTGTGCCACTCCTTGCCGCAGGTGAGCACGAGTTAAACTGCAGGATTTACCCCTATTGTCAGCTGCATCCCTAAGGCGAAATGTCAGGTACCAATTGTTCTGTGTATCGATCAGTTTTAATTCAGGTCATCTTTTGTTCTGTGTGCCACTCCCTGCTGCTAGAGTGCATAAAAGACCTCTACCCTTTATAGTCCAGTCCCTGCTGTAGAGACGCGTATACATTTTCTTAGGATGAGGCTTTAACTGTTGATTTGAGTAAAGGATACCGCCAGCTTCAAAACTGTGTTACAGTAGGTAGAATTGCTGGAATTATAGCATAAGTGAGAAAATGGCGGTTTTCAAAATGCCCGCCACCGGGGTCTTTCAGGACTATAAAGCCTTACAGTTTCTAATAGAAATGTAGTACTTGGAAGACTATTATGGGGTTTTCAGGCACAACCGACACAATGGTGCCTATAAGAAATCGATATGACCTTGCGTAGTACCCGAAATCCGAGATGGCTGCCATCCAGACCCTCTCCAAACCAAAAAGTTGTGTATCTTTTGAAGGAAACATCGTGACTGGATGATTTTTATGCTAATTACGAGGTTTTCAGGCACTGCTGACACGATAGTACCTTTACTGGTTCGCTATCACAACATTTGATACTCAAAATTGAAGATGACCGTCTTCCAAAATCCGTAGCTAATAAGAAAGTTATCAAATTTTCGATATAGCTGGAATATAGCAGTACTCTCTGGATATTACTATTTAATTTTGTTTTTTTCAATGTCTGCTTGAACTCAGTTTTGGAAGGAAGTTATTACAAACGTTCCTTCCATGGAATCATGATTGCATCATATCTTCTCAACTCTTTGGTATGAGAGGCATTCTGGGAGTGGTTGGTGCTGAATGATCGTAGTATCAATGACGAATTCACAGAACGTGCACACGAAGTACAGAGAGCTCTATGTGTGAAGGAAAGACCCACTGAGAAGTTCGCAGAACTATTTGACAAGTCATCAAATCTCCATGAACAATCTGAGTGTTTTCTAGAAGAGTGCTGTGCAAAATTTGAGGTGTTTCAGTACCTGCAAGTGTTTCAATAGATAGCTGCTATTATCAAGCATGTGGTTGCATCAGATCGTGTAGGAAATTTACCTCTACACAGCTTCCGTGAAAGCTTCTCTGCCAAACTTCTGAGAGAGCAACTGCGTCAATTACTTTCATTATGGCATGTTCTACTTTGAATCCACGTGGATCAGGGAAGTAGCCAGCTGCCAGTAGTTTCCAGTGACACAGACACAGTAGCACGTCAACTTCATTATATTCAATATTTTTGAAAGCGAGATCCCCAAGAATTGTGGGTAGAGTCGGCACCAGTGAACGAAGGCGTCATATACCACTAAACACTCTTGCAGATAAGCTGAGAGTAGGACTATCTAAACTCATCGTAAAGACACATATATTGACTGAAGATGATCCAGTGAGTAAGATGGGTACCAAACATGCCTCTCTGTCATGTGATCCAGAGCATTAGTTGGCTGATTTTGCAGTCTGACACTCTTACCGACGAGATCCTGATGAAAGCTGAGGAGTATCTCGTTTGGGTGTGGGTTGGCGCGATAAGGAAACCGGAATTGCGAACATTCAACCAGCTCCGGGGGGAAGTCCAACTGTGAGCTCCAACACCAAAATCTTTGGAAGCCCTGCCACCAACTTCAAGTGCAATTCGTGGACCACATCAGGAGACCATTTTACACTGTCCGTAAGGTTCTATGCTTTCTTGATGTTACCCACCCTGCCACAGACCCTACCAAATACTGATGGGTGAAAGACAATGACGCTCTACTATCTGAAAAATGCCTGAATCCATTGCCCCAGAGAATGCTAGTCGTTTGTAAGTGGCTC
Organism: Coenobita brevimanus; assembly: GCF_032717465.1. Classification (NCBI taxonomy): domain Eukaryota; kingdom Metazoa; phylum Arthropoda; class Malacostraca; order Decapoda; family Coenobitidae; genus Coenobita; species Coenobita brevimanus. Next base: position 19,517,388 of record NC_137065.1, on the reverse strand, counting down.
GATGCGATATTTGTGCAAAAAGGAGGGTGTCAGATGTGTAACTTTTTGTCATAAACAGGAGTCAGTTTGTCAAAAATAAATGAAAATACCATCTTTCAGTCATGATTAAGTCATATGTTCGTGAAATGAGCTTCACATGGTACTGATATCTGTATGACTGAGAAATGTCTTTGAATAAATACTTTTCTATGCTTGTGGCCATCTTGAATTCTGGGTATCAGATGTGGTGATATCGAATCACTAAATGTACTATCGTGTCGGCAGTGCCTGAAAACCTCATAATTAACATAAAAAAACATCCTGTCATCATGTTTCCTTCACAAGCTACAAGACTTTTTTGTTTGGGGAGGGTCTGGATGGGGGCCATCTTGGATTTCAGGTACTGTGAAAGGTCATATTGATTTCCTACAGGCAGTGGCGTACCAAGGGGGGGGGGGGATGCGGTTAAAATTAAGAGAGAAACTATATTTATGTCGTATACCCATTCCATATGGCCTCAAAATGATCATAAAATTGGCCAAAATGCAAAATTTTCGCGGGGGGTGGGGGGCTTACAGCTGTACAGGCTCGCTGCGCTTGCCAATGTCGTGGGCACTTTTGAGAGTCTGTCATTCAGCTCATCAGTGTCACATTCAGCATTAATTACAGATTACTTACAACCTGAAATCTGTTCGTTATTTCCAGCTGAAAGGCTGCTTTGTTTTCGGTTACTTTTACTGGACATTTCTTTTTATTTTTAATCGTCTTTCTTCTTTCACTTCTTAAATTAAATCTGGCTGTGCAACCCACCAATCTATGATCCCGTCCTATATTTATTTTGTTGATAACTGTGACATTTGTGATCGGGTTATTCTTATCTGCTATAATGAAGTCGATTTCATTCTTTGCTTCTCCATCTGGGCTTCTCCAGGTCCACTTTCTTCCTGTTCTTTTGTCAAAGAATGCGTTCATTATTCTCATGTTAAACATTTCATGAAGTTTACCAACATTTCTCCTCTTTCATTCCTTTCTCCCACTCCAAATTTTCCCATTTATCTTCTCCATTTTTTGATTTTCCAATTTTTGCATTGAAGTCTTCCATGAGTATAGTATAAGTGGTCATTTCTTCTTCCATAATCTGGGAGATGTTGTCATAGAATGTTTTTATTTCTTCATCTGAACTTTGAGAAGTCGGTGCATATACCTGTACTACTTTCCTGGAGTATTTTTCGCACAGTCTTATTACAATCCATGCTGTTCTGTCAGATACACTGCTAAATTTGACAATGTCTGCAAGACTTTTGTTAATTAGAAATCCTACGCCAGTAAATCTTTCATTTTGCCTTCCTCTGTATTAAAATAGGTGGTTGCTGTCTTCAAGCTGAATTATTTTTTTTTTTTTTCTGTGGATTATACTTAAACATACAACATCCCAACTAATGTTTTCCAATTCAGTCATTCAGTTATCAAGTTCGTAATCTTCTGCAAAGATTCATACATTGTATGTAAAGATTTTCATGGATTTTAGTTTGTTTAATATCCCAGTCTCTAATCTGCCAAAGCAGTGCCTACTCACTTTCGGTGGCACACCGCCTGCAAGCACAGGAGGCAGTGCGGTTGGACCTTTAGTAGACGATGATCCAACAGGAACACCTATCAAATCATTTGCAATAGAATTCATGTTTGGTTGGCAGGGCTGTGGCAGATAATCTCACCTCGCTGCCACATAGTTTCTGGTGAGATGTAATTGTTTTTGCCATCTAACAGTATATTTGGTGGAGCCCTACATATATATAGGGAGTCCCATGGTCTACGCCGCCCAAAACGGTACCGCATATATCTACAAGGCCTTCCCCTATCTGCCATCATGGGACGTGTCAGGGATGGAGTTGAGAGTATATACGGGAGGGGAGAGTGAGTTTGGGGGAGGGCAGTCAAATGGTGGGTGACAGAGCCACTTAGAGGCGTTTTGTCTGCGGCCACCTTTTGTGAGATTAGGGCGTCGGGATATATATATATATATATATATATATATATATATATATATATATATATTTATATATATATATATATATATATATATATATATATACACACACACACAGTATATATCTATATAGGCTATGTGGATAAAGATGTAATGTAAATCTGTACGTAAAAATTAATGAAATGGGTATTTGAGAAACTAGGAAATTTCATTGTAAAGAATGATAGTTTATGAAAGTAAGGTCCTATATTCAACTGGTGAATAAGAATTTATATATATATATATATATATATATATATATATATAAGAATTTTTATATATATATATATATATATATATATATATATATATATATATATATATATATAAGAATTTATATATATATATATATATATATATATATATATATATATATATATTCACCTGGTGAATAAGAATTTATATATATATATATATATATATATATATATATATATATTTAAGGAAAAAACTAAGGTATTGAGTATATGTGTTTTGACCAAAATAGTAAAGCAGTTTTGTATTATCTGGGATGGAAAAGTGCTGAAGTGAAATGTTAAAGTGATCTTTCGGGGCAAGTACTGTACTTTGATTTTATAGCAAGTGGTACAGAAATAAGTCTTGGAGTAAGAGCAGAAGTGATCTTTCAGGGCAGTTATTGTGCAGCGCTTTTGTATTGTAGTGCACAAACCATGATATAAAAAAAATAGCGAAAATATAGTTGGTCTTACAGTATTATTTAAAATAGGTTTGTGACAAAAACAATGTAGAATTAACTGCAATTCCTGTAATGAAGTAAAAACTTAGACAAATGAGTGCATTTTATATGTAAAGTGCTAGAAGACAAGGAAGACTACAGGTATGAAAAACGAGTTCTGTGAAAATGAAAGCGATTTTTCGTGGCAGTTACTATGTATCGTAATGTATAAGCCTACGTACTCTCACTTCCCACACACTGTGTGACACTGTAACTATGGACCACCCAGGAGGACTGAGCGATGAATATGAGCGAGCCACTCATACTGGGTGTTGGACATGAATTCATTGGGCAATGGCACGGGCGGGTGAAGAGGAGTGTGAAAGTCTAGTGGGGCAACGGGGTTCGTGAGCGAGTGCATGTAGGGCTGAGACAATTCCATCTGGCCCAGGTAGGCACGCGGCCAGCTCATCCTTCCCGCCGACATGTTAGCTGGTATGGACACAGTTCAACGCGACCTAAAATTTACCTCCATTCATCACCTCCTGCATCCACAACAACTCCACCTACAGACCTTGGGACACTTGCAATGGAGAGAAAGATTGGTGTTTACTGTAATTTATATCTGAAAGTTGTATTTGCTTAGTTACAGAGGTATGACTGGTTGAAAACTGACAGTTTTTGAAAAAGGAAAGGACTCAGCTCACTAGATCCCTGATCTTTAAGGTTTAATCTACTCTAAATTATTGTAACCTGATGTACCCACCAAACCTTAGCCAGTGTAATCTAACCTAACTTAACCTAAACTAACTAAATTAACTTCATGTATGCAAACCTGTCAGAACTTCACCTCTTTAACCAGTCTAGCATAAGCTAAACTAAATTATCTCCTAACCGAAACTACTCTATCCCACCCTAACCTTTAACCTGAACTGACTTCCTACCCTAACCTTATCTAACCCAAACTAATTCAGCTTAAACTAACCCAGCGTAAGTTATTCTTCCTTCCTACTCAAGAGTGGTGTGGATGTGATCCCGATTGGGCTGTTGCAGGGAAAAATATGTGAATTGAAATTCGATATCACCATGTTCTTTGTTCTTTCATATGGTTCCACGGACTCGTCATAAAAACACCACTACGAATACCCTAACATCAGATCTGAATGAGATAGTTCACATTTATCACAACAGCGAGAGTGAATATAAGTAACAACAGAATAACCCTGAAGTACGGCGCCGGTCACGAGGAAGTTCAGTGGAAAGGAATTAGAGTCATAACACTGCCTTTTTATTCCAATGAGCTAAGGGAAAGAAGCTGCAAAAAAAAAAAAGAACGAAAATCCGGGCCAATTAAAGGTGGGTTGACTTCTGTGTCCAGTTAGCACATGATGAGCCCTCTTTATGCGGATTACTAAACCTCACAAACAGGTTTCCTACATTGACCATCGATCGTGTGACCTATGTCGCACCTTGAATCCATAAAAAATGCGTAAAGAAATGTGTGTGGTGAACAAGGGAATGGGAGAGAGGGACTGCGGTATGGCACAGGCAGGAAAGTATATGATGTAAATTGTAGGATTAGTAGTTTGACTGAAGTGAGAGTTTATTTGAAAATATTCTCCAAGAATCAAAAGGTCAGGGGATGAGGAAAAAGGTATGAGGACAAAGAAATAGGTGGGAGGAGTAAAACTGTGGTGCGGGACAGGGAAGTGATCTTGAGAATACATCCAGTGAAAGTGAATGCTTTAGGTATGGTATGAATGTAGAAAAGCTTTAATTTAAAATTCTTCTCTCCCAGATAACAAAAAGACAACACCTCCCTCCCGTTTCACTCATAGACATGGTGTTTAGAGAAAAGTAAAAATGCTTAACATAAATTCTTAATCCAGCTTAGCCTAACCTAGCTTAATTCAGCATAACATAAAAGGCACTGTAACAAAAAGAGTAACAAAGTGCTGAGTGGAAATTAATCTTGCATTTTTCCCTCCCTCTCCCCAACTTATCGGTCAGTACTTCGCTAAACGGATTCATTTTCACATTTCAGAGCCTGACTAGTGTAAGAGGATTATTGACTGCTGCCAGACCTCCACCACTTTCACCTTTTCGGATTATTAAAAAGAATGCTCTCTCTCTCTCTCTCTCTCTCTCTCTCTCTCTTCCCCTACCCCTAGTCCCCTATATCCCCTCTTCTCTGTTCTCTTTCCTCCTTCCCTTCTTCTACCCTCTCTTTTCCTCTTCAGTCCCAAATCCATATCCTCATCCCATTCACCACTCCTCCCGACTCTTCCCTATATTTCCCCTCACACCCATCCCCACCTAGCGTCTGCATTCCTGCCTTTCCCCTTTTCTTGCCTGAGGCCCTTTCCTCGTTTTTTCCTTTTCCTTCTTCTCATTCTGTCTCCCCTATTGCTCCTCCCTCCCTTTTTCTCTTCATTCTTTTTCCACTTTCCCTTCTCTTTCTTCTCCCCATCCTCTCTCTCCCCACCTACATCACTTCTTATTCGAGCCAGTGCTTGTCACTGGCTCACTGAATGGTTACGTTACTTACAATCTTATCCTATAACCTACAGTCTTGAAAGAACAATAAGTCTTTTGCCTTCTTTGTACTACACTACCCGTTCCTCTTTCCTCTTCTCCTCCTCCGCCTCTCCAGGCCTGTTTCTTCCGTTCATCCCACTCCATAAAACTTCAGAAAAGAAAAACTGCCAGCCAGTCACACTTCGGGTGGTACTGGACTTTGAGAACTTGAAACTGGTCACAGAGGTGGTGGTAGTGTTGGACTTTTAGTACCTTTATATTGCGAATACTTTAGTGGCATATACTTGCTTGATGGTAGTGGTGGTGACAAGATTATTGATGATAGTGGTGAAAATGGTTAGTGTGGTAGGAGTAATGGTTATGATGGCAATTTTCTTCTGTCATCATAAACACATCATCATCGTTACCATTATTGATATTACCCTTCTTATTTATCATCACCAACATAATATAAACTATACCATTATTGAAAGTGTGATGACTACGATCAAGATACAGAATGAGTAAAAAAATCCACTCACAGGAGAGAGAGAGAGAGAGAGAGAGAGAGAGAGAGAGAGAGAGAGAGAGAGAGAGAGAGAGAGAGAGTTCCCAATTCTTATTTACACAGAAACCTTTATGTTTGAGAGAGAAAGACATTTGCACTCCTTATTTCTTCATATTTTTTTCTTTAGGCCAGAGAAAACTCGAACCCCCTAATCTTTTAACATAATGTACTTATGTATACAATATAATTGTTGTGTTCCTGCTGTTCGGGATGAACTTCCTGACGATTCTTGGGTTTAATATCCCAAGCAGTTTAAAGTTGTCCTACTAGTGCCATGCTTGTGCCTTACTGTCCATCAGTCAAAGCAATGAGTGTTTATTTTTGCTACCTTTACTTGAATAGTTCTAGTTTTCACCCTCGGACCAGCCTTTTCAGCAACTTTAAACCTCAGAAATAAGCTCTTGGTAAAAAGTTACCCCTGTTCCATAAAGGACAAGCACACGGAATGACAGACACAGTTTCTGCTCGTAATATACAGATAAGTTTTTTTTTTTTTTTTTTTTACTTCTAGACGATTTTAAACAGCTTGAGAGATTTCCCCAACATTATTCAGTCTCACAGAACAATTTGTTTCTCTGAGCCGAAACATCTAACTTTTGATGTAATAAAACTGAGTTATCAGTTTTGGGTCATAGATGTATGGCCGAAAAAGAATACAAAGTATGCATTTTACTTCCTAAAGTATAACTTCTTTTATCACTCAGTACACTTTTCCGTGCTCTCCCGAGGTTATTTGATTAAACTTCGGAAAAACGCTATGCATTATATGGGTTAATGATAGTTATATCACGCTCCTACAGTTTGAAAAGTCTCTCCTGGTCCCAGTGTAAACGTCAGCTGGTAGCAAGAATCAGTTAATGGCGTCGTTTTACTTTAAGTCTGATTAGGTTTAAAACAGATTGAATAATCTCCCTTGAATGAGACGCCCTTTTTAGTTATATTTACAGTTTCCAGACAATTTTCTTTAGAAAAGACATTTCAAACTGAAGGGGTAAATGAAAACATTTTATCTCCTCCGGTTTGAAAAGTCCTTCTCAGGTCAAGTATAATTACCTGGAGTTAGAGGGTATATACCATTAAAAGATGTCCTGACACAAGAGTTTCAATGGATACATAATTCTCCAACCATTTCCCCTTCCTACTGGAGTCACTCTGTAACCTTGTGAATGTGGAAGACAAAATGATTTCACAACCCGCACTGCAGTAGAATTTCATGCTTGGCACCACAGCCATTTCCTGCCCACAGAAGGATTACAAATACATGTTTTTACACTTTAACTGCCTCGAAATTAATGAGAGAACACCACTGAAGTCCAGAATGTTATTTTGGTGGTGAGGTGGTAATGGTGTTGGTGGTGGTCGGTCGAACAAACAACAGCTGGAATTTACAGGACTTAGAGTTCATGCTCCAGTGCTGGCATCATCCCACTACACAACTCACATCTACACAAATAAGTACTCCCACACTCACATCCACATCCACTGGGCACACCTGTACCATCACCCAAGCCGAACCCACCTTACTCGCACCTTTATCATCACCACACATACGCTTTTGCTCTCGCGTCAACGAACTCACACCTACAAGAGACCTACAACGATATCCTTACTCCAGCCACATCACTAGTACCTATTCCCACACTACACACCCACCGTACCCTCACACATACCCACATCCACACCACTCTTATGTCGTTATCGTATTCGATAACAAACCCATTACATCCACACCCGGATCCCATACCCACACCCATAGCCTCACTCACATTTATTTACTCATGCTCGCTCTACACCACTTACAAGCAACCACATTTAAAATATTTCATCACATAATTCGTTTTGCTTCAGAAGAGATAACGGTTTTTCTTAACATTATAGCACAACATCGTTAAAATAAAGTGACCGGGAAACCCTCTGTTTATTTATGGTCACCTGTGGGGTTAACCTTAATGTTTAATGCAAATTTCGTCCTGCTCTGCTCAGCTATTCTGAAGAGCTACACATGTTATGGTGGAACCTGGAAACCCAAACCTTGCAAGTAGTATTATAAGCTCACTGCACTATTACTTAGCAAGAATAAACATAAACCCTTTCTTATTTTACTTCATTCACTGTTATTTTACACCACTCATGTTACCTATATGCAGTTTGACTATACCAGGGAATGACCTCTTTATACTAAAGGGGTTAAAGACCATGAATTCATCTTTTCGCCTATATTAAGCAAAAATAACAGCTAATAAATGGTGCCAGGCACAACAAACCTTGACCGACAGCAGTTATTTTAATGCTGTTAAATACTTACTCGTTTCTGCCGTTTAGTGTCGGTGCACAATAAAAGTCTAAGTTAATGACAAATGTTTTCAAGTTATATGCTCTGAAAATCCGTGATCTTTAAGGTCACTCAAGGCCAAAGGTCATGCTGCCAAATGAAAGACCATATGGGACTTCTTATCCCAATCTTCAATGACATTCGACTTGTAGCCCCTTGAATATCCGTGACCTTGAGTTTGACCTTTCAAGGTCATTCAGTCTCAAAGGCTTGGTGACAAATGAAAGCCCATATTACGAGTTCCTGTTTGTTCAGAATAGTGAATATCTCTATCTTCAACCATTTTCAAGTCATAGCCTTCCGAAAATCCGTGACCTTGATTTTGATCTTTCAGGGTCACTGGGTTAAATCCAGAACTTTACCACTTTCTATGGGGATCAATGCCCAGATAGCCTGAAAGTTTCATGTAATTTCATCCGACCGTTTTTTCATAATGTTGCTAACAAATATACATACATCCAAACAAAAAACTTGACCAAAAACAATACTTCGTCGGACTTCGTCCGGGTGAGGTAATAACCAAGCGGCAGCATGTAAAGTTCATCCTGCTCAGATCAACCACTTCCAAGAGATGCATATTTCAGGAAGGATATTGGACACCCACCCCGCAGGTATTAATATTAATTTTTCACTTTTCTACAAAAATTTTTTGCTATAACGATACAAATTTAACATATGCTGTCTCTATTAGATGATTTCTTCAGCTTAGGGGAGTCAGTTTCCTAACTGTAAAGATGAGATATAGCTAATTTTAATCATGTCACTGTCTGATTGCTCTCCTTAACTAATTACATTGTCTGATGATAGCATGAATGCATTACAAAAGAAGCTCCCTGCTGAAATCGGTGGGGAAGGGAATCACACCAATACTGTATATATATTGCTGACCCACTCATTTAGAGAGCTACATACTGTTTGGTGGAATTTGGAAATCAATATTGCAGATATTATTATGCGCTCACCCCATTTTTTACAAAAGTTAAGTACAATGAGACGTGCAAGTTTACAATATTCTTCCTAACTGAAGAGTTCAGAACAGAGGTTCTCAAGCTTTTTCCCACCAAGTACGACTCGGTTATCAGACCATCGACTCATACCCCCGTTAATCTGAAACTGAATATAAAATGGTTATTATTAAGATTCATTTAGTATGCAATGGCACTACAATGAATATTATCAAGTAGCTGAAATCATAATAACTTTATTAACCCTAGAACACAAGCGGGGGTCAGTGCAGACCCCACTAAAACTTCTCATTGGTAACACTGGCGCCTCAGTGGTGCCAGTAGGCTGTGTTGCCTGCTAGCTTCTGCGTTTGGTGCATGCTCAGTGAGGTAGGGTGGGCGTCGTTCTAGCTCCCTCCATGTCCAGTGTAGAAGTGATTGGTGCCCGTTTTGACCCCACGAATGTGTATTAACCACTTTATTTGACTGCATGCCTGACGTCTAGCAGTGGTGCCAGAACGATGGGGGTACAGGAGCTGCATCCCACACTCACAGGCTGTACTTGGAGCACAGGACATGGGAATATCTGCATAGGAGAACGTGATACCAAATATAATGTCTACAGGTCTCTTAATTTTCATGAATTTTTGAGTTTTTTTTTAGAGTTACCAGTCCAATATTTCATTTTCTATTTTTACATATATTTGATATTCAAGAAACAGGATTAAGTTTGTCCTTGCCCATGGTGCCTTCAGATTGAATAAAATGCAATTAGAAGTATTTTTTTTTATCTTCCAAAAGTTGGGGTCCGTACGGACCCCCGTAAGTGTTAATGTAATTTTTTTTAGAGTATATGTTCCAGGGTTAAGCAGTTAGGCATTAATATAAGAGGCAGTGTACAGTGAGCAACAGTAGTCATGTCGCGGTTTTGTCTGAAGATTAAATGTAACTCGTGAAACATTATGAACCGTCCGTATGACAGACGGTGGAATGTATCAGACGCTTAGCCCGTTAGCTTATGTTTTCACCAAATTTCACGACACGATTATTGTTGCTTACTGTACAATGATACTACACAGGAGTGAAACCGTAACTATTTTCTGAAGAAAATAAATATTAACAGCAATTCACTTTAGACTGATACAATACCGGCTATTGTGAGACTAATGGAATCACAATGATTTCATTTGGCATGTAAGCATTAACACTATGTTTTAAATATGACAGACAATATAAACTTCATTGTGAAAGCTTTGCCTGATTTTCGCAAACAAGTTCCTCAATTTGAGGAACAGTACTAGACAAAATCAAAGGTAGTGCTCCACATTAAGCCATGCTCAGTGTTTGGTTTTCTTGTTCAACACCGTTGAAAATCCTTGCTCACATAGGTAAGTATTAGGAAACATCAAAGACCTCACAGTAACATCAGCTACATCAAGGTAAAGCTCACTCACTCTAGACCAGAACTTCATCATGGGAAGTGTTCCAAGTGCGTCTTTCGCAACAGAGTCGTTCGCCAACTCTAGGATCTCTTCTTGCATGTTATCTGGGAGAATGTGCAAAATACAATGAATGGGTTTCAAATAAATTTTTTATTGCAACTCGCTCAGTTCGGAGAAATAAGACTGCACCTCTGGCCAAAACGAAAAAGATGTATTTGCATAGGGTGCACCACTTCTAGTTTTCCAGTGCCTTTGCATTTATCAAGTGCATCAATGAGGTGTTCAAACATGCTAAGAATTTCGACTTTGACTTTCCCTTCCCACAGATCCAGCTTCGTGTTAAATGACCTTAGTTTGTCCACAAAAAATTAGTCACTGTTGCAAACTGGCCTTAGAGGGATAAGTTAAACGAGTTTAGATGTAATAATAATTCCTTTAAGTAGGCCAGCTTCTGAAGCAACCAGTTGTCTCATAATTTCTTCGCGAACTAGAGCAACTTTGTCTTATTGTCTCATTTGAAGAATTCGGAAAGCTTCTCCTTCAGTGTCTCTACTTTTGATACCACTTTCCCCCAGGACAATCAGCGAACCTCTGTGTGAAAGCGTAACGCTTGTTTATCTGCTCCAAACTCTTGGCTCAGTAGACGGAAGAGTTGTGTGCTTAGGGCACATGACATGATGGTATCTATCACGCACACATCACGTACAAATCTTAACACTGGAGGGAGAGTTTTATAAGCCAAAGTATATCTATGCAGCATACAGTAAAGATGCCTTGTTTCGGGATTCGCCTCATTCATTCTTTTTTGAAACCCTGATCGACGGCCAAGTTGCTTGTGCTCCGTCAGTTGTTCACGCACTTTTAATATTCTAAGGAAGTTCTTCAGCCTCAACAAGCTTGAGATTTCATGTAAAATGTCTTCACCTCTTATAGTTGCCCCTAAAGCATGAAAGAAATTCTCCCTGGAATATCCACATCTAACGTATCATACAAAGACCAGGAGTTAGGCACAAGCAGCCATGCCAGTCGACTCACCAAGCTGGATTACAAATTTGCCTAAAGATGCCCCTTTTATTTTAGCAAGCACTTATTTGATAACTTTAGATATATCCAATATTCATATATGAACAGTATCATTTTTGCGACGGGTGCTAATGTGGCCTGCTCAGCATCACATCCAGTAACGCAACGGACTATTTCTTTACAGGAAGGGACGATTAACTTTCTTCTATGTTGTAAGACTTTTTTTCATGTGCACTTGCCAGTGATACTATGTAGAATGAGCATAACCCAGATTCGTTTTGTTCATTAAACTGTCTTGAACGATCAAAGTGTACTCAATTCAGTGCCTTTTCCTTTTGCAGGAAGAGGGTAGCATTATTTTCAGATTCGGCTGACGAAAACGGAAATCTCGCTTGAGAAAGCTTGGTTTCATGCACTCCATTGATAAAACTTTGTGGCATATAGCACACTGTGAAAATTCACACATGGTTTTGATGACAGTACTGAATGCAAACTGAATGCAGTTTTCATCATACTGAGGTTTCTTTGTTGATGAAGGCATAACGGTATCTAGAATGTAATGAAAAAATATACATAACCAAAGTCATAGATAAAGTCAATGACACTGACACGCAATTATAATATCGGCACCGTCATAAGAGTGCACATTAAAAACGCTGTCACTAATGTTATCATCCCCATTGGAAGATCACAAAGTAGAAACACCTTCAGACAGTCGTATGCCAAAAGATCAAAGACTTAAAAGATCATCAGAAAGTCATCTTACCAATAATGTCATAAGATCACACAATACAAACAACTTCGGGCATTCACACACAGTAGAAACAATTTCCGGCATTCACAGAAACAAAACAGAAAACAGAAAAAATAAAATCAGACAGATTATCACCTCTGTCATAAGATTTCACATAAGAAACAACTTTTGGCAGTCATATTACCACCAGTGTCAAAAGAACAATGATAACTAGAAAGCATCCAGAGAGTGCCTACCTCCTCCAACATAAAAAAAAAAAAAAAAATGAAAACCGAAATAGCAGTCAGCATTTTCAGTAACTCACCACATGACAATGCCATCCGCCTTGTGCATGTGACCTTAGCATATAAAAATTTTGCAAACTTTGACCTGGGCTGTGATCTTAAGTTTTGGGTCAAGGTCATTCATAATTGGTAGCCATGCAATGCAAATTAAGTTCCCTAAATGTGCCAAGTTTGGTGACAGTACCTCAAATATTTTTTTTTCTTTCCCATTGTGCAACGGAAGTTTGATCTTGGCTGTGACCTTGAATTTTGGGTCAAGGGCATTCACTATTGGTAGCCAGCAGTTCATGACATGACAAGATCCTCCAATTTCTTCCTTAAGCCCCTGTCACACGTACGCGACTCAAGGCCCGACCGCGGCGGGACTCAAGGTTGTGTCCTAGTTGGCTCCCACACCTCCCTACTGGCCCCAAATCTAATCTGCTCATGACTGCCTCACGACTGGTCGTGACGTCCTCAAGAACGCAACCAGATCACAAGGCGACCGCGAGGCAACTGCAAGGCGACTGCAAGGTGACTACGAGGCGACAGAGCAACGAGTCTTCAAGTTTGACATTTTAATGGATTTTTGTCACCCACGACTGCCCAAGAATACAACACGACTGCGTGACGCATTCAGGGAATGCACGACTCCCCCCCCCGAGCCTCCCCTGACCCCCCACGATGGCAAGCACGGGCCTCTCATGCTTTATATGCTGCTCACTCACCAGCACACAGTTGCCATGTGTGACTGGTGTTGCCAGTTCGCCGACTGCACCCAGTTTCCCGCCAAGACTCTTGGCGCACTATGCACGGTCTGGGACCGGTCCTAGCCCGGTCGTCGTGTGGTCTGCTTGTGGTCTGTTTGCAGTTGTCACATGGCTGTGAGCCATGATTGCGAATTGGACTGTCAAAATGCGTTGCATGGTTGGCTTGGGGTCTGGTTGTGGTCTGATCATGGTCTGGTCGTGGTCGGCGACTCGTTACACAGCCGTAACGTTTTTTTTGTTGGTGAGTGCACGCTGACGCGCAACGAACGCATCACGACGCAGCCAATTGAGCTAAGACTGTTTCAGGACTGACCTACAACACTCACGACTACGATGCAACTGTGACCCGACTTTTGGCAAGTCGTGAGGCGGCCACGATTTTTTAACGTGCACTTTAAAAATTCGTGAGACTCGAGGGGTCGTCCCAGTGGCTCACGACCGCCCTCCAGAGTCCGGGCTTTGTCGGAGAATCAAGGGACGACCGATGACAAAAGCCGTAACGACCTTGAATTGCGCCGCTGTCGGGCCTTGAGTCACGTATGTGTGACAGGGGCTAGTTCCACTGCAGGGGCCGATTTATTCCTCAATACATTTATATGGAGCTGATTTCAACAGGCTTGATGTAGTAATCAATAAAAAATAAAAAAAAGAACATTTTAAACTTTACTGTTCGGTGTGACTTTAAGGTTTAAGTCAAGATCATTCATACTTATTAGTCATGCACAGAATGTCAAGTTCTGTAAATGTACCAAGTTTGGTGACTGTAGCTCAGTTCTATCTTGTTATTTTTGAATTGTGCATGCAATGACCCCCCAAATACTTTCCATTGACCCTTGGGCAATCTCATCAACTACTGGTCCAAATGGGCCCATGGTCAATTCAGACCTGATCCCCGACCTTGGCTATGTCCCATAAAAATTTCATGTGTGTGTATCTTTAACGGTTTCTGAAAATACGCAAATAGACTGTTTTTTATAGGTTTTTGGGCGTAACTAGAAAACCAGTACTGAAAACTGGGTGATACTGCGTCATATGAAGCAGCCAGCCACGGGACTCAGGTGGCAGTATGATGGCCGTAGCTTTGAAATTAAGCAAATAAGAGCATTTTACTTCTTTGTAAGAAACAATAATAATAATAATAATTATAATAATAATAATAATAATTATTATTATTATTATTATAATAATAATAATAATAATTATAATAATAATAATATCATTATTATTATTATTAGATTACCGGTAATAATAATAATAATAATAAGGCCGAATAATATAACTTACTACTGGTATGATGGGCTGTAATAGTATATGCTAAACATACGATCAAACGAGTTTCCAAAATGCTAAAACTTCACTAAGCAATGGTAATCATTGCCCCCTTTTTAGAAAAACACCTGCATGCATATCACTGTATTATCGAAACCCCAGCACACTATTATAAATACTATGAAGATACCTCATTTAAATAACAGCATCTGGGTACGGTTGGACAACAAGTACGTGCATCAGCTGGGGCTGGCTGACTAATAGGAGAGTACCCTCCATGCTCACTCAGGGTTGCTCTTTAAACGTGAACCCACATAATACACGCACCTAAAACAGTTGTATTCTCTCTCTCTCTCTCTCTCTCTCTCTCTCTCTCTCTTAGATTTTAATATATTTTCGTCAGCCATTCAAGTACCCCCTGGATATCTTCTTATGAACAACAGGGGGTTCACTAATCTTAGGCTGAGAACCCCTGGTATAGACGATGCATGCGATTTAAAGTAGAGACCTTCCGAACTTGAGTGATTAGATGTTGGTGCAGTTACCTTACTAAAGTGCTCTCCCAGGTTAAATCGTGTGCCAGTAGCAAGAGTCAATATAAATGGCATTATCTGCCAGAAATACTTAGGGATTTGAATCATATGAGCACTCTTCTTAGCTCAGCTGCTCTGGTAAGCTACCCTCTTTCTTGTGACACGCTCTAGATATTGTAAACTTGCAGCTATTATAGTAAACCTAAAATTTCAATGAAACCTTTCTTGTTTCTACTTTGCTTTGTTCGTTCTAGCTCTAGAAGAGGTTATGTAACCTGGAAGTGACATTTTTGTACTAAATGGCGATATATTGAAACCTCTTTAACTTGTATTGAGCAGAGTGACAGCACTGGAAATTTTGTTCTATTCATTTTTTAGATGATTTTGTAAACTTAGTTACCAGATAAAACAATAAACCTAGTTAAGCCTTTCTTAACCCTCAAAGCTTGAGTGACAGAAACTCCCATCTACAAACCGATGTTCTGCATTTCCCACCAGTGTTTGAAGTAATTCCTTTGTCTTTGGTGGCCTGGGAATGATGCAGGCACAAAGATGGCAGGTAACTGAGAATGCCAACCTTCTGCTGGAAACAGGAGCGGTAAGAACAATGATTTACGATTCCGCGCCATTCAGTTTTCTTGTCACCACCGCAGGCCAGCTGGCCCCTGCCATGTCAACCGCTGCCAAGACTCTCTGTCATGCAAGGAAACGAGTGAGTGAAAGTGCTATTGCTTAGAAGCTGGAGGCGATAGCTTCATCATTGTCGAGCGAGAAAATAAAGCTTCAGGAAGGAAATAACCACAGAGAGTGACTTGCCCCAGCCGCCCTTACGTCCATTCTATCATGGCTAATTGTCACCACTCAAATGATCCTGATGACCCACAAGAGCCTGACAACTTCCTCTACCCTTCTGATACCTCAGGAGAGTCTTCTGATGTGCTGGATTGTAAGAACAATGGTTGCACAGCTAGAAATCACATGCAACTTAAATGTCGTAACGCAGTCCACCCCCCCACCCACAGGCTCCTTGTAGGCGCATTTGTGGAGCTAACGTGTCACCATCGTCACACAAAGACCCACATCACCCCAGCGTGATATTTCATAGGTGTGTGGGGAAATATGCATATGGTAAATTTGTACAGAAAAATAGAAAAAAAACGTATACTAAAAGTGTGAGGATACCTTCAATGAACAGAACAAGTGTTTTTACGAAAATAAATATTGACAGTCATTCTATAAATGACGTTTATAGAATAAAGCGCAATATACGTACGGTAAGTTATAGAAGGTGAGAAAAACTATGGTATTGAAAGTGTTATGACCAAACTGTATAATGGTTCTTTATCGTCCGGCATCGGAACATGGGTTGGAGTGAGTGTAAAAGTGATCTGTTTGGGCAATACTAGACAGTGGTTTTGCATCATAAGGTACAGTATAGAAACAAGTGGTGGAGTAAAAGTTAATGTTATCTTTTGAGTCAAGTGGGGTGCAGTGGTTATTTCATGTATTGCATAAAACATGATTTCATATCCTCAACTCACTATCGTATACATAATAAAATGTTCATACGAGGGGAGGAGGGCTTCCCATGAAAACTGGGGCAGCATCTTACAAAAAAAAAAGGGAGGGGGGGCAAGTCTCACGAGTCTCAAGATAAGATTATTTAAAACGATTGTACATAAAATTTTTCACTGTAACTGATGAGAAAGGAGGCAGGGGCCCGATAACCATGACAACCACACTTTTATTCAGGGAAGTTAGTCCCATCAAAATTTTGACACCCGGGGCACAGGGAGTGGATTAATTCAGTTTTTGAGGTCATTACAGGTGAGACTTACAATAACTGTTTATTGAATATCAAATTAATGACATACAGTACATGCTAATAGGTGATTTTTCGGTGTAAATTGTATGGCTGGAAGTTAAAATATAATATTTTATTTGCTAAAACAGCTATAGTTTCATATATCTCTATCTATCTATATACCTAGGCTGCTTCCCCCAAGGAAAGGGAGGTAGCTGAGACAGGACGACACACTCCCCATTTACTCATCCATTCAAACACATTCATTCGCATCTTAGCCCCAAAGGGGAGAACGGACAGATTCTCACCGCACCACATCGCACAAGGATCAACTGCGCAATGCAATCAGTGACATCCGCAGCAGGGCCCGACAGCAGAGCTGGTTTACCCCTGCCAGATCATAACAGACTCATCCCCTTACCCGCATCTGACCTGAAATAGCTGATCAGACCCAATGCGGGAGAATATCCCCTCAGGGCTGCGTCATCACTTATTCATTCACAATTTCTCTCCATTTATTTCTGTCACGCACAGCCACTCTTCCTTGCTCAACAGACATCCCTCTCGCATCCAGTGCTCTCTTCACACTGTCCATCCATCCTATTCGTGGTCTTCCTCTCAGCCTTACACCTCTCACGTCAGATCTAGTTATCTTTTTCACCAATCACTCATTATCCATTCTCTCCATACGCCCACACCATCGCAACACCCTCTGCTCAACTCTACCAGCCATCTCCCGAACAACTCCAGTTCTCCTTCGCATTTCATCATTTCGCACTCGATGCATACGCGTCACTCCACACATACTCCTCAGACACCTCATCTCCATTACATTCAGTCTTCCTCTCTGCTACACCCATATTCCATGTTTCAGCCCCATATAACGCAGTCGGTACCACAACACCCTCATACACCCTTCTCTTTACATCCATTCTAAGTGAACGACATCTAAACACTTTTTTCATTCCTCGCAGCACCTTTCCTACTTCATTTATTCTAAACTTCACTTCTGCATCTATTCTTCCAACCACAGCAACATGTGACCCTAGATATTTAAAACAATCTACCTCCTCAAGCAACTCGCCATTCAAAACTATATTCATCCCCCTAACATCTACCAACCTCGTACACTTCATCACTTTACTCTTATTCTCATTTACTTTCAATTTCCCCCTTTCACACACCCTTCCAAACTCCTCTACCAACTATCTCAATCTCTCCTCTGAATCAGCCACCAGTGCAGTATCATCTGCAAACAGCAGCTGCTTCAGATTCCATTCTCCACCATCAACATTCACCAGACTCAGACCTCCACCTAAAACTCTTGCATTCACCTCCCTTACAACACCATCCATGTAAATATTAAACAACCAAGGCGACATCACACATCTCTGTCGCAGCCGCACTCTCACAGGAAACCAATCACTCACAGCATTTCCCACTCTTACACACGCTCTACTATTTACATAAAAACTTTTCACCCCTTTTAGTAACCTACCATCAAGTCCATACAATCTTAAAACAGTCCACAAAGCCTCCCTATCAATTCTATCATACGCTTTCCCTAAATCCATAAATGCCCAAAACACATCCTTGCCTTTCGCTAAATACTTTTCACACACTTGTCTCGCCGCAAACACCTGATCCACGCATCTCCTCCCTCTCTTAAAGCCACACTGCTCATCACCAATCACTCCCTCTGTACCCTCTCTAACTCTCATAATTAACACTCTACCATACACCTTACCTACAACACTCAACAGACTTATACCCCTAAAGCTAGTACATTCATACTTATCACCCTTGCCTTTATACAACGGGACCACACAAGCACTTGCCCAGTCTATATATATATATATATATATATATATATATATATATATATATATATATATATATATATATATATATATATATATATATATATATATATATATATCATCAGCCATAACTAGTCCACTGCTGAACAAAGGCCTCCCCCGACCTTTTCCACGAATTCCTTGACTGAGCCAATCATTGCCACGTTTTCCCTGCAAATTGCTCTATATCATCTCTCCATCTCCTATCTGGCCTTCTTCTGCTACGCTCACAATCTCTTGGTGTCCAGTCTGTCAGCCTCTTGCTCCATCGGTTATCTCTTATTCTTGCTATATGGCCTGTCCACCTCCATTTCTGTTCTTTTATAACTTCTATAATACCTTTGACTTTAGTCTGCTCTCTCACTCAAGTTGATTTTTTCCTGTCTCTTAAAGATATTCCCAACATTGACCTTTCCATTGCTCTCTGAGAATGGATTGATTTATTTTCCATCGATTTTGTCGGTTTCCAGGTCTCACAACCATTCGTCATAGCTGGAATTAAACATTCGTTATATACTTTTCGTTTCATACAAACTGGAAAGCTACTTTTCATAATGTCTCTATGTTTACCGAGAGCTTTCCATCTAATTGTAATGCGTCTTTTTATTTCGCTATCATGATCTTTTGTTAATTTTAGTATTTGTCCCAAGTAGTCGTACTCCTCAACTTTTTCAAGACTTTTATCGCTTATTCTGATGACGCTCTTTGGTGCTTGTGGATTAAACATTAGTTTTACTCCGGTTCATCTTCAGTTCTACTTTCAGACTTTCTCTGTTCAGGTCATTTAACATTTCTTGCAATGCCTCCGCTGTTTCTGAGATTAGGACAACGTCATCTGCAAATCTTAAGTGGCTTAGTTTTTCTCCATCTATGTTCACTCCTTTATTTTCCCAGTCTAGCTTTCTGAAAATACTTTCTAGGCAAGCTGTAAATAATTTTGGTGAAATTTTATCTCCCTGACGCACGCACGCCTTTCTCATTCTTAATTTTTCCGAGTCTTTATGCAATTTAACTGTAGCAGTTCCCTCTTTATATATGTTTCCGAACAGTTTTACAATATTCTCATTCACTCCGTGTTCTCGCAGTGAATTTATAATCGCTATGTGCTCCACTGAATCAAGAGCCTTTTCGTAATCAACAAAACCTAAGCACAGTGGTTAATTATATTCTGTAGTTTTCTCAATTAGCTGATTCATTGTATGCAGATGATCGGTGGCTGAATATCCGCTTCGGAATCCTGCCTGTTCACGAAGTTTGGTTCTCCTCCAAATTGTTGTTATTCTGTTTGTAAGGACTTTAGTGAAGAGTTTGTAAACGACTGATAATAAGCTAATGGGTCGATAGTTACTAAGCTCTTTTGAGTCACCTTTTTTGTAGAGTAAAATAACTGTTGCATTACACCATGTTTTGGGAATTTTCTTCTGTTTGATATAGTGGGTAACTAAGTGAGCAAGCCTATTTTTGTACTGCTACTCCTGCATCCAACAGTAAATCTGTTACTATTCCATCTTCTCCCGAAGCCTTCCCTCTTTTCATGTTTTTAAGAGAAATATTTACTTCATCTGGTGTTACCACAGGTATTTCACTTTTGTCAACTGAAAAGTTAGCTATCGGTACTACTGTCTTTGATGCATACAGTTCAATGTAAAATTCTTCAACTCTCTTCAGCATCTTATCTCGGCATTTAATGGTTTCACCGTTTTTTTCTTTCAGTGATGACATTTGTTGCTTTCCTAGTGCCATTCTACTTCGGACCTATTTCAGACTTTTTTCCATTTTTGATGGTTTCTTTGATCTGATCCATGTTTCTCTTTCTTTTTTCTTTTCTTTGTCTTTTGTTGATAAGCTTAATTAATTACGCTCGTTCTGTTTCGTCTTTCTTTGTTTTTACTTTCCTTTCCTTTCGTTTTTTTCATAAGCTCGAGTGTCCTTTCTGAATATTTCTTGGCTTTGGTTGTACTAGGCTTTCCAACTATCTCCGCTGATTCTTTTAGCCCTTTTGTTAGTCTGTCATTCAGCTCATCAGTGTCACACTCAGCATTACTTAGAGCCTGTAATCTGTTCCTTATTTCCAACTGAAAGGCTGCTTTGTTTTCATTTACTATTATTGGGCATATCTTATTATCTTTAATCATCTTCTTTCTTTCACTTCTGAAATGGAATCTGGCTGTGCAACCCACCATTCTATGACCACTGCCTATATTTACTTTGTTGATAACTGTGACATTTGTGATCGTGTTTTTCTTATCTGGTATAATGAAGTCGATTTCATTGTTTGTTTCTCCATTTGGGCTTCTCCAGGTCAACTTTCTCCCTGTTCTTTTGTGGAAGAATGTGTTCATTTTTCTCATATGAAACATTTCAGCAAAATTTCAAACATTTCTCCTCTTTCATTCCTTTCTCCCACTCCAAATTTTCCCATACATGCTTCTCCATTTTTCGACTTCCCAACCATGTATTGAAGTCTCCCATGAGTATAGTATATGTTGTCTTTTCTTCTTCCATAATCTGGGAGATGTCATCACAGAATGTTTCTATTTCTTCATCTGAGCTTTGAAAAGTTGGTGCATATACTTGTATTATTTTCAGGGTATATTTTTTGCAGTCTAATGACAACAAATGCTGCTCTGTCAGATACACTGCTGATTTTAACAGTGTTGTCTGCAAGATTTCTGTTAATTAGAAATCCTGCACCACTAACTCTTTCATTTTCCCTTCCTCTGTAGTAAAATTGGTGGTTGTTGTCTTTAAGCTGAATTACTTTTTCTTCTTTTCTGTGGATCTCACTCAAACCTACAATATCCCAACTAATGTTTCCCAGTTCAGTCATTAGGTTGTCAAGTTTGTAATCTTCTGCGAGACTTCTTACTATGTATGAATGGATATTCATGGATTTCAGTTTGTTTAATATCCAAGAGTCTAATTTTCCAACACAGTGCCTACTCACTTTCAGTCGCACACTGCCCGTGTGCACAGGAGGAAGTGCGGATGGACCTTTAGTAGACTTTGATCCAATAGGAACGCCCGTCAAATCATTTGCAATAGAACTCATGTTTGGTTGGGAGGATTGTGGCAAATAATCTCACCTCCCTGCCACATAGTTTCTGGTGAGATGTAATCCTTGTGCCATCTCATTCATTATATTCGGTGGAGCCCTGTATATCTACAGGGGGTCCCATGGTCTGCGTCGTCTAAGACGGTACCTCGTATATCTACAAGGCCTTCCCCTATCCGCCACCCGGGGACGCGCCAGGTAGCAGTGGGATCCTGCCCCTGGATATATATATATATATATATATATATATATATATATATATATATATATATATAGACAGATATATATATATATATATATATATATATATATATATATATATATATATATATATCAAAAACTTTGGTTTTTGTTCTCTTTAACATCAGCGTCATCATGCGTCAGTGCTGCTGTGAAAGTCTGAGGCTGGTCCCTGTATCTACAAGTAAGACCCAGTCCAAAATACCATCTAACTGTAAGGAACCAGAACACTTCAAACCTTCACACCCATGCCAGAAGCTTAATCCTGACAAACTTTCACCTTCATTGCTGAATCCTAGAACCACTGTCACTTGTAGAAGCAGGGGAATGTGATGATTTATAAAGTACATTGGAGCATCCACATGTTACCCCAAGTTCTAGCCCTTTGTCGACAACTTTACTTAAAAGCAAGCGCGAAGAGCTCCAAAAAAGTGCTACCTGTCTAATGAAATTTGTCTCAAACATTAACATTACTGCAGATGGAGTAACAGACACATATCCAGCTATCTAGGAGTGACTGCCCACTTCATACATGACTGGAAGCTACACACAGTGTTATCCAACCGGATATATAAAGGTAGTTACACCTCAAAAAATACCCGTGCTCATGTAAAGGATGTAGTTAATTTCTTTAAGATTACTAACAGTGTCTTATGTAGTCACAAACATTATATCAAAGGTGATTAGCTGGACCTAAGCACCCAAAACAAGATCGTCATATTCTACAGGTAGATAGGTCTGACAGTCGTTCAGGGAATGGCTCAGAATCAGATAGTATGTCTTTAGATTTACAAAACTCTTCAGATATTGTATTCAGTTTCCTTTTTTGAACATGACCCCTGTTTTTCACACACCCAGCAGCTTGTAAAAGGTGGAATGATGGAAACTGGATCGCTACATACGGTTGTATCAGAGGTACCTCCTCTAGCAGAGAATGTCAGAAAATCTACTAATGCAAAATATTTGCTAGAGGGAGAGGCCAGACTTCAGGCAGCAACACCAACACAGTGTAATTCCGAAGTTAATATGAAAATTCCTGAAGAAAAGTTGAGTAAACTAGGAATGCTGTATCTACACGATCGGTCTTTGCTTAATAAGCTGTTAGAAGTCTTGGGACATTTTGCTGAAGCAACAAATTTCAAACAAGGTCAGAACTTGTCACATCTAGCTATGTCATACCATGTGTCCTATGGCTGAAATCTGAGTACAGTAACATGCAGCCAATGCACAACAATAATCTTGTACTGAAACGTAAAGTTAATCCAGATTCGAGTGACACCTTATGAACAGCGTTGTCTTCCGTGTAGCTGTTGCCTTAGACCCCAGGTTGAAACTTAATCCAGGTACGTATGACTTTACACTCAGGCCGCTAACGCAACCAACTTAACAGCTCCAACAAATTATTACATCCGACACAGGAAAGTCATACACACACACACACACACACACACACACACGAGAGAGAGAGAGAGAGAGAGAGAGAGAGAGAGAGAGAGAGAGAGAGAGAGAGAGATCCACTCTTCCTCAGCCCCATGTAAAAAAAAAAAAAGTGAACTGTTCAGCTGTATGGCAACAGAATGTCAACCAGTTCTGCCCACTTCATCACCTGTGGAAGCAAAACTGAAAAAAAAAGAAAAAAAAAAAAGACTTAGGCAGCCCCTGCTCCACGGAAGACAGCAACCCACTGCAACTCTGGAAAGCTCTTGTGACTGATTACCCAAGCTGTTTACGACAAGCCAAGCGCTATCTAAATGTTCCAGCCTCCCCTGGTCCAGTGGAGCGCACTTTTAGTATTGGAGGGAGGATATGCAGCAGTGAACGTTGTAAACTCAGTGATAAGACATTTGAGATGGTGATGTTCATTAAGAATGACTGACATCAATTAATTACAGGCACAATAGTATCAGTATGTTTTGTGGCTGGAGAAGTAATTACATTTCCTTCATGTTATACATACAAAAGTAATACTTTATTTTCTCAATACTATTTTTCTAGTAATTTACCAGTAACTTGTAATTTTCCTGCATTACATAAATTTATCAAAAAGCCTCATTTTCAGTTGCCTTTCTTCAGTTCCTCTAGGCCACAGTGCCATGAAACTTGAAACAGCTGCACAGTATCACCATTTTGCTTCAAATTAAAGCAGCATTATTATATAAAGTCTTCAGAGTTTTGAAGAATTCAAATGAAGCCTACAAACTAAAATGACCAGAGGCTTGGCTTAGTATGATATACAGTGTTTCTGTTGCAACTAGCCTACTAGGAAAACATGAACTAATATGTCTACTGCTTTACTTAGGATAGGACTGATACCGGCACCAGTCACAAAGTCGTTTACCATTCCATAACTCAGTTCGGTATTAAGCTGACCTATAGGCATTTAATGAAGGATATTTTGAAAGCATTCATGAATACTTTCATAAAAGGGTTCATATTCTCATTCGAATTCATATTATTTCTTTGTATTCGTGATTCTATTCCTAGAAATTTGAACTATTCATTTGCATATTCGAATGCAAAACTCTTGTATTCACTCTGTCCCTGACAGTGATATGTGTGTGTTTTAACGCTGAATTCTCGTTTCTTTGTTATTTCATTATGTATATGACTTGCGACATAGACGAAGTAGTTCCTTACCTGAGTCAGTCCTACTACGCTCTACAGACCAGCACATGCAATGTCCTCGGAGCTAATATCTATCGTGTATAATGAATACATGCTGGGGCTGTATTATTCATGGGCTTGTGTCATGGTATTAGAGGGAGTATTTTTATGAAATCTCTATAGATCCCACGGAAGGTCAGTGAACTCTGTTTTAGAGAAATCTAAATCACCTTATTCCTCCCTGCCGAAGTCTGGAATAGAACTCGCGTCCTTCCAGACAGCAGTACATTTCTTTAACCATGTGACCACTAACATCATTTGTTCTGTTGTTTCGATATAATAAGCATCGTTATTATAAAGAGGATGATAAGTTGTAATAGAAAGGCAGTGTAAATCACTGAGGAAGAAGTTCTACGACATTTCACTAGCTAACAAGTGTATGGCCCAAAGATGGTGTGAGTGAGGGGTTTGACCGATGAGTTATGAGACTGTGAGTCTTGGTGATGGTAATGGAATGTAGCTACTTTGGACTATATTCTGGTTGGATTCGAGAGGGGGGAGGGGAGAGGAGCCGATGCTGCCGTGCTAGCATATACAACTCACACCGGGATGATCTCGAGTCCAGTTCTTGGGACGGTCAGACTGTTGGACGAAGCTTGCTTCTTTATCCTCACTCACGCAGCAGTGTAATTGAGGACCTGAATGTAAATTCTATGACTGCGTCATAAATTTTAGGGGAAGTCTTATCGTTAATGAAATGATATTATCTGCGTTAATGAAGGCTTCATAGTCGATGATGCAGAAATAAATCTTCCTCCCACCTAATGGATGAGGTAGATTATTTTCTGGATGCAATGAAAGGAAAAGCACAAAAGCTGGAGGACCATGAACACCTTAGCCAGTGAGATTAACCACAAGGTCACTTAAATAACATATAAGCCTTGGGAGTTCTGGCCTCACCTAGCAGCGAAAACCATCTGCACACATTTTAGTGTAAAGTGCAAACTATGTTCATATTTATAAGGTGTAAATAACCTCCAAGACATTTCTAAGAATAAATGTTAGTGCTAATGATGAATGTTGCTGTGGTTTGACGGCCAATGCGTATCTTGTATTTTAAGACTGAACACTCTCTCTCTCTCTCTCTCTTTACTGAAAGCTTTAAAAGAAATATTCTGAGACGATAAAGAATGAGAGGCTGACTAGGAGAGAATAGTAGGGCGAGAGGAGGATGGGGAGACCAAGTATAGAGGTGTATGGTATGTAGGAGGACTACTGGGCCTTGAAAGCAGGCTGTGAAGCCTATGCCCAGAGTCGGTCACATAAAAAAAAAAAAAAAGAAAAAAAGTATGAACTGGAAGAAAAGTGTCGAGAAATATATGAGCGAAGAGGGCTGTGCTGGACTGAGAGCCATCAAATGGCGGAGGACAAGAGCGATGTGTAGGCGATATATCTGTGATCACCTCTTAGCGACTTAAAGCGTCTGGTTCTACATTGGTAGATAGATAGATAGTGTTATTGATGCAAGAAAAAATGGCCTAGTTAATGAAGGTGTTTTGAGGGTGATGAGCGAGGCGGGTCAGTTGGTCGATGTTTATCTTGTGCACTGGAAGCTGCGCTGGGGACCCACTTTTATGCCTCCCTACCCTTTCACTCTAACATCCCTACATTAATTTCAGAGCAAGGACGGATATTCTGCTTCATTATCTGTGTTATACAACGATTCTTTTAAGCTTCGGAAGGATATAACTACTTTCAAATTCATTTTCCGCGATCATGCCCAGCTACTCATAGGATATGTGCTGCAAACTATCTTCATTTTATTTTTAACATTCAGTTCTTCGGAACAGTTACTTTGGACACTATGTTTGAGAGACGGGAAAGAATGTGAATTGTGCACGGGAGCTGTGAGGAATACTGCATAGCGTGAATGTGGGGAGTGTGAGGGTAAAGTATGAGAATGACTGTTAGGTTTAGATGTGAAGTTTTGTTGGTGTTCTACAACCCAGGTCCGTTTGATCGAACTGACCCATCAATGGCAGGAAAGCAACTGTCTCTGTAGAGTTGTCATATGCTCCCTACATCATCGATGTTGTGGCTTAGTGTGGAGTGTGCTGTGCAGTGCGCAGTTATATGTGTTATGCTGTGTAGGCCTATTGTACCAGCTGGGCATGTCATTTGTGTTTCTACCCAACCAAAATCTAAGTTGGTAGTTGAGGAAGACTGAGTGATGTCCTGCTCTAACCCTAGCTAGGTGAACCCTCCATCTCCATTTAAGGACACCTCCGATGGGTGGATGTCAAGAGGAAGGGTTTGTAGTATAGTACTGTGATCGAGATGTTGTAGTGTCCTTCGCGTGAAGTGAGTAGCCTATGTAGGTATTATTTCATTGCTACTGTTGGATTATCGGGGAGCGGGGTATTGTTGTAGTGTTTGATAATGTTTGTGTGGTGATTGTTTTATGTGCTCAGATGTGCTGTGTCTCTGTCATGTCGTGATAGGGGTATTATGTATTGGAACATGCTTGTGCACGGAACTGTGATGCCTTCATATCAAGGTCGTGTCTGACTGGGAGGATTTTAGTTTCAGAGTGTAAATGAGCTTTGGGAGTGGTTTTGGTGTAGCTAGTGGCGATACATAGGAAGTTGTTCTGTATGATTTGCAAGGTTTTGTAGTGGGTATTAGATAGGATGGGATCCCATTTCGCGGAGGCATAAAACATAACTGATCTGATGTTTTGCTTGTAGAGTAAGGAGTTTCTGTTTGTTGACCAAAAGTTGACCCCTGTACAGTAGTTGCCCTGAGTGCGCTGAGTCTGCGGATACACCGCTTCTTAACTTCTCGTACGGTACATGTACATAGTCCTAGAATGTGGGTCCGGTGTCATGTGTCACTCAAAGGACCTTAGTGGAGGATGTGTGTCGTACACGTACATTGTTAAGTATGATGTGAGGAGAGTAACTGTGCTCATGTTTATTACTGGTGATGAGTATGATGTTGGATTTGGCTGGGGTGATCCTCAGACTGTCGCCATTTACCCAGTTCTTCAGTGTGTTAAGGTAGTCTTGTTACTCACTGCGGACTTTGTCTGCAGTGTGGTGTGTAGTTGTTATGTGAAGCAATGCTCGTGTGTGGCTGGGGTGTGGGAATATCATTCGTGTATAGGTTGATGTGTTTGGGTGATAGAACGGAACTCTGTGTATCTCCATTAGAGAAATTTCGTGTTCATGATGACTTGCCCTCGACTGTAACAAGTGCTCCTCTACCACATAAGCAGTTGGGAAGGCAGCGTTTTGTATTGTTTTCCATATTTGTGTTGTATATCATGGTGAGTAGTTAGCATCGAACAAAACCCAATATCCTCTCTTGGTTTGCAGGCACGGGTGTGAATGAGTGCTATTTTATCTCTTCTGTAGATGTTATGGCGACGTCAAGAACTATGTTACATTTCATGGTTCACATTTTTTCACAACGTTTTTTTATGAAAATTCTGGCTGAAGATGCCCACAAACTTGGTATGTTTTTGCAGATTTATCTTCAGGATATAACTCAAGAATTTCAGCTTGCATTTCACTTTACATAATAATAACTTAAATTTAGAAATTAGATACCTAAACGCAAGAGGCAAAGAAATAAAGATAATTAGAGCAAATTTATCTTTTCAGTATCGTGCTTGTAATAACGTTGAAGAATTTCATAGTATATTACATACTTAACTCACACTTCGAAATATCTCGTAATTTTGTTGTTGATGTAATTGTTGTTGTTGTTGCTCATCCCCGGGCCGTCTGATTAAAGAAATCCGTAGACCGCAGGCAACTGCCTCAATAAGATTGTTCCATTGATTCACTACACAGTTGAAGCTGCTTGCATCTTAGTGTGGCGTGTGCTGCGTAATGCTCCACTATGTGTGATAAGTTGTGTGGGCTTATTCTATAAACAAATGGTTTGAAGACAACAGGAACAGAATCACAGCTGAATACATTGGTCAGATGATGAATACATAAATGATGCATCAGCGGAAAAATAGGCGGTGGTTCAGTCGGTAGAGAGGTGGGCTATAGTCCCAAGGGACCCAGGTTCAAATCCCAGCTGGGGCAGGGAACAGTTTAAGGATTTGAATTACATTAAATCAGGCTTTACTGATCTACCAGAAGCCCCGCCGACATGTCGTAAAAATACCCCCGCTAATACCAATACACCAGTCCTGTATGAGACAGCCCTAGCATGTATTCAATATGGACGGTGGGTGTTAGCGCCGAAGTGGTGACATGTAGAGGTGCATGGTATGTAGGAGGACTGCTGGGCCTTGATAGCAGGCTGTGAAGCCTATGCCCAGAGTAGGACACATAAAAAAAAAAAAAAAAAAAGTAATTGCTGGCTTAGTTATTCCTCAAATTTCCCGGACCGTTGCAGCAAGCAACGGGGGCTGGCCTAGAATCACCTTAATCTCTGAGTTACTTACTGTATCCAACATAGAACTGGTCCAAAATAAAGCTCCCAGGACGCCGCCAATTATGTTTTCTGTGTCCAACAGGGTACTAGGAGAAGTTATCTGATCATACGAGTACCTCTGTTTAGGGTCCTCTGGGGGACCCTTTTAGGCCTCTTTTATTCCCGATGTATGTATCATGTGTCAGACAAACCAGTGCTCATCAACCAGGCCACCCTTACAATGTAATACTGGAGGACTAGATCTTTATGTGAATCGTGTTCTGAGCCTCCAGGAGTATATTTTATACAGTAGAATGTTACTGTATAATTGCCACTCAAGATGTAATTAAAAAGACAGGCAAGTGAACACAAACAAATGCGAATAACTTTTCAGCCTAAAGACGTCTGTTGTTAGTTGCTGCCCAATAGCAGCAGGCCTGTTTGACTTCTCTTAGGGTCTTAAGGCCTGAGATAGAGGTGTGAGTGACCCATGGACCTCCCTCTATCCTTAGCCTGATTCTTCCTATTACTGACGTGTAGTTTAGTTGTACCGATTAGAGGGTCCGGCTCATACAGTGAACGTTGTTCTAGTTGTATGTTTTGTCCTGAATGTGAAAAATTGTAGGTGGCAGCAGTTTCGTGTTTGTAAAGATAAACTCCTGTACATGAGGTTGTTTCCCCCCCCCACCCCCACCCCCCTGTGGCGAGGGGGAAACAATTTGGCCGCAGTATGGGGTGGTACTACTACTCTGCTGCCAGGTTGTGTTAGGAAGAATACTTTTTTTTTTTTTTAATGTGAGGAAGAAGGAACCAAAGGCAATAAGCCCGCAAAACTGTTCCTTCCAAGAGAAAAACAAAATACAAGAGAGAGCCAAATTCAAGATCCACTCATTTCGAGATGACTGGACACACTGCGTTTGAAAGACTGGAGATCATAGGAAGCAGGAAATACAGACAGATGGAGACAGATCCAGAGTTGACCTGTTGCATAAATGAAGGACTGGGAGTAACGGTTAACTCTTGCATTAGAGAGTTGGACAGAAAAGGGGTGAGAGTTTGCTGCTAGAAGGGTGCTACGCGCCCGTCGTACAAGTGGAGGAATGCATGCAGACAGTTCAGAGGAACAGTGGCCATTGAAGTAGCAATAGAAAAGAGATAAAGATGCAACATTGCGGCGAAGAGACAGAGGTTGAAGGGAGTCAGTAAGAGAGGGAGAGTTAATGAGACGAAAAGCCTTTGACTCCACCCTATTGAGAAGAGCTGTATGAGGGGAAGCCTCCCCACACATGAGAGTTTTACTCCACACAGGGGCGGATAAAACCCCTGTATAGAATCAACAATTGTGCAGGGGCAAAGAAGGAACGGAGTCAGCTTAGCACACCCAATCGCTTGGAAGCAGATTTTACAAGAGATGTAATATGATCTTTCCAAGAGAAGTCCCGAGCAAATGAAACCCCAAGCATGTTCAACGATGATGCAGGATTAAGTTGAGTATTATTAAACATAAGTGGGTATACCTGTGGAAGATTTTGTCTGGTTGATAGGTGCAAAAACTGAGTCTCTGATGCATTAAAAACAACCAGATTATTTTTACCCTTGTCAGAGATACGAGCCAAGTCAGACATTAGGTGTGCCATAGCTTCATCCCTTGCCTGTTGAAGTAACTGCTGAGATGGACGTTGTGGGAATCGAATGGAAAGGTGAAGGGTGGAGTCATCAGCGTGTGAGTGGATAGGGTTAGATGTACAGCTTAGAAAGTCATTGATGAATAAAAGGAAGAGAGTTGGTGATAGGACAGAGCCCTGAGGAACACCACTGTTAATAGATCTAGGAGAAGAACGATAGCCGTCTACAACGCAGCTACAGAACGACCAGAAAGGAAGCTAGAGATGAAGGCACAGATAGAAGGATAGAAACCGTAAGAGAGCAGTTTGGAAATTAAAAATTTATGCTAGACTCGACCGAAAGCCTTTGAGATGTCAAGTGCAATGGCAAAGCTTTCACCAAACTCCCGAAAGGAGGATGAACAGGAGTCTGAAAGGTAGGTGAGAAGATCGCCTGTGGAGCGTCCCTGACGGAACCCATATTGACGATCAGAAAGAAGGTTGTGATAGGAAAAATGCTTTAAAATTTTTCTATTAAGAATTGACTCAAAATCTTTTGAGATATACAGTGGGATGTTAAAGCAATTGGACGATAGTTAGAGGGTTGGGAATGGTCATCCTTCTTTGGGACTGGCTGAATGAGAGCAAACTTCCAGCAAGAAGGAAAGGTACAAGTTGACAGACAAAGGCGAAAGAGTTTGCCTAGGCAGGGTGTAAGCACAGAAGCACAGTTCTTGAGAACAACAGGAGGGACTCCATCAGGCCTATATGCCTTATTAGTACTGAGGCCAGCAATGGCAGAAAATACATCAGGTGAAGAAATTTTAATGTTAGCCATGAGGAAGTCAGAGGGGGGAAGTGATGGAGGAACAGCACCGGAATCGTCTAAGGTGGAATTAGAGGAGAAAGTCTGAGCGAAGAGATCTGCTTTATCAGTAGAAGAAATAGCTACAGAGCCTTCAGAGTAGAAAAGAGGAGGGAAGGATGATGAGGTAAAGTTGTTAGAAAGGTTTTTGGCAAGGTGCGAGAAGGAGCGGGAAGAGTTCGAGTTAGAGAGTTGAGAGCATTTTGTACGGATGAAATTATTTTTAGCAGAGCGAAGAGCAGACTTAGCACGATTCCGGGCAGAAATGTATAAAAGATGTGATTCAGGGGTGGGTTGGCCTTGGTACCTTTTATAGGCCCTCTCCTTGTTGTGGACAGCATTAGAACAAGTGTGATTAAACCAAGGTTTTCGTGCATTAGTCAAAGGATATGAGAAAGGAATGTATGCTTCCATGCCCGAGAGAATAACCTCCGTAATGCGCAAGGCACACCCAAATGGCTCCCGGCCATGGAAGCAATAATCATTACAGGGAAAATCAAAGAAGTACTGCCTGAGGGCCTCCCAATCCACAGCTCCAAAGTGCCAGAGACGACGTTTTTTTTTTGGAGGGTCCGCAGGCCGTACCGGAGCGATAGGACAGGTTAAGGTGATAAGGTTGTGATCGGAGGAGCCCAACAGAGAGAAAAGATTAACAGTGTAAGCAGAAGGATTAGTTGTAAGGAAGAGATCAAGTATGTTGGAGCTCTCTCCAAGGCAGTCAGGGATACTGGTAGGGTGCTGTACAAGCTGCCCTAGGTCATTAAGGATAGAAAAGGTGTAGGCTTGTTCACCAGGTGGATCAGTGAAAGGAGAGGAGAGCCAAAGGTGGTGGTGAACACTGAAATCTCCAAGAATGGAGATTTCAGAGAAAGGAGAAATGGATAGAATGTGTTCCATCGTAGAAGTAAGATAGTCAATGTATTTTTGATAGTCAGTAGAATTAGGAAATAGGTAAACAGTACAGATATATTTAGTCAGAGAATGACATGAAAGCCGAAGTCAGAGTGTAGAGAATTCAGAAGAATCAAGTTAAGGAACATGAGAGCAAGATAAGTTGTTGCGTATATATACACAACAGCCACCTTTGGCTTTGAAATGAGTATAGAGAATTAGGAGGATACAGAAAAGGGTTTGCTGTCATTTGCCTCAGACAGCTGAGTCTCATTTAGGAAAAGAAGGTGAGGTTTAGAGAAGAAGAGGTGGTGCTCAACAGAGCGAAAGTTAGAGGAAAGGCCACGAATGTTGCAGAAATGAGGAAGAAGAGAGTCAGACAGTGGTTCCAGACACCTTGAGTCGTCACCGGGAGAGGGGCTGAGGGTGGGGGCATTTATGGTCCTCTCCCCCTGGGGACTCCGAGGCTATGTTATTCGACGCCATTTTTTGAAATTTTTGAAAAGGAAGTGTGGTGTGTACTGTGCATGTAGTTTGGTGTTGATAGTTGGAGAAACTTGTATTGGAGAGCATGTTGGTCTACTCTCTGTGTTACTGAGACACTGAAAAAGTTCAACAAAGGGGGATGGTCGGGCCCTAGTCCCAAGGGCTGATGAAACGGGAGCTCCAGCTCTCCCTGTCATCAGCTTTCCATCCACCTTGGGAGTACTGCCCTGCTCGACTGGTGCTACAGTCTACTCCTGCACCGTATTCCCTGCGTGTCGTAAAAGGCGACTAAAAAGGGTGGGGTGATGGGACTTGGGACCCCCTCCTCTGTTTTTTAGTTCCTATAAAGACACAGGCCAGAGAAAGGGATGGGGGATGGAGTTATCCCTGTACCCTGAAGATTGGGTCTATGAATGTGCGTGGATGTAGTACGATTGAGGTTAAAAGGGACGAGAGTGGGAGAATGTTTGTGAGAAGAAAGTTGGATGTGTTAGCTTTGAGTGAAACGAAGATGAAAGGGAAGGGTGAGTCTATGTTTGGAAGTGTGAATGGAAGATTGTCAGGTGTTGATAGAGGAAGGGCAAGAGAAGGTGTGGCCTTGTTAGTGAGTCCGGAAGTACAGCAATGTGTGATTGAATGGAAGGAGGTGTAATCTAGACTGACGTGGGTGAAAGCGAAATTTGAATGTGAGTTGTGGGTGTTTTGAGTGCATATGGGCCTGGTAGTGAAAGAGATGAAGCAGAGAGGGAGTCTTTTTGGAATGATGTTGATGAGTGTCTGCAGAGTTTTGGAGCGAATGTGAATGTGGTAATGATGGGAGATCTGAATGCTAGAGTGGGAAATGTAGCAGTTGAAGGTGTAGTTGGTATGCATGGTGTGCCTGGAAGAAATGAAAATGGGGAACGAATGATAGGGATGTGCGTTGAGCGAGAGATGGTGATTGGAAATACCCTGTTTGAGAAGAAAGATATTTATAAGTATACATGGGTGAGACAGGAGGGTGGAAGGGTTGTTGATAGAGCATTGATGGACTATGTGGTTGTGTCCAGGAATGTAATAGGAAGATTGATGGATGTGAGAGTTCTGAGAGGGGAGGGTGTAGGTATGTCTGACCACTACCTGGTGGAGAGAAAGTTAAGAGTAGGTAAGAGATGGGTGAGAGCTAGGAGAGTTAAGTGTGACTGGGAGGTTTTGAACGTCAGTGAGTTGGATAAAAGAGAGAAAATGATAAAGTATCAGGAGAAATTGAAAGATAAGTGGAACACAGTGCAAGATCAGGAAAATGGCAGTGTGGAGGAGGAATGGCAGTTGTTTAAGAGTGCTGTGGTGGGGAATGCGGAAGAGGTGTGTGGTGTGAGACGTGTGGGAGATGGTGTAAGAAAAGGAAGTGAATGGTGGTACGAGGAAGTAAGTATGGCTGTGGCTGAGAAGAGACGTGCATATGAAGTGTTGCTGCAGAGGAAGGATGAGGTGGCATATGAGAGGTATACGGAAAAGAGGAATAGAGTGAGAAGGGCTGTGGGTGATGCTAAAGTGGAAGCAGATGAGAGGTGGGGTGGATGGCTGACTGAAAATTTTCAACAGAATGAGAAAATGCTCTGGAAGGAGGTGAAAAGGGTGCAAAAGGGAGAGTCTGGGATGGAAGAGCGAGTAAAAGCAGAGGATGGAAGGATGTTAATTGAGACGGATGCAGTAAGGAAGAGATGGGCAGAGTATTTTGAAAGACTGTTAAATGTAGAGGATGCAAGAGAGGCTGAGAGTGTGGCGGAAGGAAGGGTGCAAGAAATAAATGTGATGGGAGTGTTGAATGATTCTTTGATCACGAAGGAGGAAGTGCAGGAGGCAGTAAAGGAGATGAAAAAAAGGAAAGCTGAAGGTATGGATGGGTGTGCTGTGGAATGCCTAAAAAATGGTGGAGAAACTAATGTTGACTGGTTAGTAAGATTGTTACTTTGTGAAAGGTATGGTGCCAATTGACTGGGCAAGTGCTTGTGTGGTCCTGTTGTTTAAAGGCAAGGGTGATAAGTATGAATGTACTAACTTTAGGGGTATAAGTCTGTTGAGCATTGTAGGTAAGGTGTATGGTAGAATGTTAAGAGAGTTACAGAGGGTACAGAGGGAGTGATTGGTGATGAGCAGTGTGGCTTTAGGAGAGGGAGGGGATGCATGGATCAGGTGTTTGCTGTGAGACAAGTGTGTGAAAAGTATTTAGCAAAAGGCAAGGATGTGTTTTGGGCATTCATGGATTTAGAGAAAGAGTATGATAGAATTGATAGGGAGTCTTTGTGGACTGTTTTAAGATTGTATGGACTTGATGGTAGGTTACTAAAAGGGAGAAAAGTTTTTATATAAATAGTAAAGCATGTGTAAGAGTGGGAAACACTGCGAGTGACTGGTTTCTTGTTAGAGTGGGGCTGCGGCAGGGATGTTTGATGTTGCCTTGGTCGTTTAATATTTATATGGATGGTGTTGTATGGGAGGTGAATGCAAGAGTTTTAGGTGGAGGTCGGAGTCTGGTGAATGTTGATGGTAGAGAGTGGAATTTGAAGCAGTTGCTGTTTGCAGATGATACTGCACTGGTGGCTGATTCAAAGGAGAGATTGAGACAGTTGGTAGAGGAGTTTGGAAGAGTGTGTGAAAAGAGGAAATTGAAAGTAAATAAGAATAAGAGTAAAGTGATGAAATGTACGAGGTCGGTAAATGGTAGGGGGATGAATATAGTTTTGAATGGTGAGTTGCTTGAGGATGTATATTGTTTTAAGTATTTAGGGTAACATGTTGCTGTGGATGGAAGAGTAGATACAGAAGTGAAGTTTAAAATGAATGAAGTAGGAAAGGTGCTGGAGGAATGAAAAAAAGTGTTTAGACGTCTTTTGCTTAGACTGGATGTAAAGAGAAGGCTGTATGAGGGTGTTGTGGTACCGACTGCGTTATATGGGGCTGAAATATGGGATATGGGTGTAGCAGAGAGGAAAAGTTTGAATGTAATGGAGATGAGGTATCTGAGGAGTATGTGTGGAGTGATGCGTATGGATCAATTGCAAAATAATGAAATGCGAAGGAGAACTGGAGTTGTTCGGCAGATGGCAGATCGAGTTGAGCAGAAAGTGTTGCGTTGGTTTGGGTATTTGGAGAGAAGGGATAATGAGCGATTGGTGGAAAAGGTAACTAGATCTGATGTGAGATGTGTAAGGCTGAGAGACCAAAAATAGGATGTATGACAGTGTGAAGAGAGTACTGGATGCGAGAGGGATGTCTGTTGAGCAAGGAAGAGTGGCTGTGCGTAACAGAAATAAATGGAGAGAAATTGTGAATGAATAAATGATGACGCAGCCCAAAGGGGATATTCTCCCGCATTTGGTCTGATCAGCTACTCAGGTCCGGTGCGGGTAAGGGGATGGGTCTATTATGATGTGGCAGGGGTAAACCAGCTCTGCTGTCGGGCCATGCTGCGGATGTCACTGACTGCACTGCGAAGTTGACCCTCGTGCGGTGTGATGCGGTGAAGATCTGTCTCTTCTCCCCTTTGAGGCTAAGATGCGAATAAATGTGTTTGAATGGATAAGTAAATGGGGAGTGTGTCGTCCTGTCTCGGCTACCTCCCTTTCCCTGCGGGAAGCAGCCTAGGTATGTAGATAGACTGATAGGCTATTCCATTCAGCATGGAGTGCCTAGTAGTGTGGCTAATGAAAGCTCCTAACGTCACCAGCTTGGGAAGTCACTCGGAAGTTGAGTAAAATTGTCTCTAAGTATTGGAGAGAGAGAGAGAGAGAGAGAGAGAGAGAGAGAGAGAGAGAGAGAGAGAGAGTTGGCCAGAAGAATTTATTATCTCCCGCAAGGAGGTTATGTTTTTGCCCTCATTGGTTTGTTTGTCTGTTAGCTGGATTATTCGAAAGCTATGTACGGATTTTGCTGAAATTTCTTGGAGGGATCGGAACAATCCATGAGATTTTGGTGGTGATCCGGATCATCAACTTGATCCCGGAATTATTAAAGGTTCTTTACTATTGAGGGATAGTGACAATTTCAACATTTTTGCTTCTAACTCCATAAATAATTCTTACAGTGCTTGCAAAAAAACTGCAGGATAACATCTCAGCCTTGCAGGAGGTTTACATTCTCTCATTGAGCCTGTTGTTAAAGTGTTTTTTCTGTTTCTCGAGTCGGTTTTCGATGCGGTTGTTGCTTTTTTTTTTTTTTTTTTTAACATTTCGACCATTTCAGAAGCCATTCTTTTTCATTATCATTTTCAGTTTTCGTCAGTTCATGTAGACTTATGGGTTCCTTTAAGTATTCTGTCATCTATTATTCGTTGACACTGGTCTCGATTTATTTTTTCGTTTCTGTAGACAGTATTATTAAAGGTTTAAGCAACTGCTCTTCAATACGGTGTTTACAAAACACCTACTGTTCTTCACTGTTGTTTGCTTTTGTAGATTTGAAAGATCAGTGCAAACGGATGGTAATAAAAAAGTATTTATTGTGAATGTACACATAATAATTTATCATCATCCCGCTCTTCTTGTCGAAGGGTGGGGTCAAGTACGAAAGAAAGAAAGGATTCGTAAAACCTGTATCTAATCACTCCACATCGAACAATTTCTTTAAAACTGGATATAAAACTGAATATAACCACCCTGGCCAAACTATTTTTACGTGCTTCTCCAAGCATACTTTTCAACGTTCTTAGTCCAGTATCAGGAAACACAGTACGCATTATTTAGTGCTGGATGTGAGCAGCGTTCCTCCGTCTGAACACATCAAGGCACTGTGAAACAAAACATTTGAAGATGGTCCATGCAAAGTACTTATCAGTTTTTATTCAGTCTAATTTTCTTTCCTGAGGTGTGTGTGTGTGTGTGTGTGTGTGTGTGTGTGTGTGTGTGTGTGTTTGTGTGTGTGTGTGTGTGTTTCGTCCAATTCTGTGTTTCCATTTTTTAAATATCCCACTTATATTTTCTCCCTCTCAGTTTGTCCTTTCTCCTCCCCCTTCCCTCTGTTCTCTCTGGACCGGGAAATGTTTTACTAAGAAACTAAAAATGCATCCCAGGAGATACTGTCCGGGGAAAAATGGGACTGCATTTATAGTTTCTCAATCTACAAAGTTCGTCTGCGTGCCTTCCAAAGAACTCTGCAGCAAGGTTTAAAGTTTACTGGCGAGTGAAAGGTAGTAATGTAGAGTATATATATTGCTAGACTAAGCACATCTTTGGATTTACGAAAACTAAAGAGTATAGGTAAATGAGAAACAGTCAATAGAAGGGTTTATAAATCATTAAACAGCGCATATCTGTGATTCGCACTATTTATTGTTTATAGGTAAATAAAAGTTAGGATGAAGATAGTTTATATTCCAAATAGCCAGTCATACGACTTACAGAAATAGTGCATGACCCTTATAATCAGTCTACTAAGATGACACCTTTTTAAAAACATCATAATGAATACCAACACACGAATTTTCATCAGCAGGGGAAATTCATTTTAGTGGAGGGGTTGTGTCCTTCAGCAGTATGATGATATTTTTAGAATTTTTTCTAGTTACATACGTTTTTACTAAACTTGGGGAGAGGACACTGGTATATAGCATCTTTCAGTGGACTGGTACCGAGGACTCCGACGACCCAGTACTTCTCTTTTGTGTCTATTTTCCTGTATCTTGGTCATGCCTTCCTGAGTAAATAGATGATAATTATGAAAATGATGATGATGATGATGAGCAGGTGTACAAAAAGACCATTATTGCCGTATTAGGCACGTAAGAGCCGGGGCTAGGCTGCTCATTGCAGGTACTCTCCCTTTAGGTGAGTTATTTGGGCAGTATATTCCAGCAACTTCTCGGATGTAATCTTTGTAGGACACATTCGGTTGAATCGAACTGACACACAAGATACCTAGCAGTCCATGTGGTTTTAAGGTTACCACCCAACGTATGTTGATGATTTACCTTATGTAGAAGAAACCAATGCCCTTGCCTCTCGATGGAGTAACTAGAAGGTAGCACTACATCAAGGAGTGCATCATAAACACTAAATTTGCACAGAAAACTATGATAGTTTCTCCCACTCCTGTGCATTCCGCATCCTGTTTCTGAACCATTTACACAATAACGCATGTAAGAATGATGATGATGAGAATGGTCTGTATCAAAAAACGAAATTACACATGGTGTTGTACATACAGTGGCCTGTAAAGTCAAAATGTTGATACTTCTCTTAATTTTGTGTTTTCGTGTTTCTGTATCCTGTCAACCCTAAAAGATTAATGATGATGATTAAAGAGAAAGAGCGTAGCCTATATCATGGCTGAAAAATTGCCATTTTAACAAGTCCTCGCCCCGGAGGGGCTCGGGGACGGGTGTTGTTTTCACTCGGTTTGTCCGTTTGTTTGTTTGTTTGTCTGTGTGAATGTCTGTCTGTCTGTTTACAACTTTACGCGAAAACTACGGGTGCGATTTTGACCAGAATTACAAGGATGATGGGCTAGGACCTTCTGATCATCTGGTTAAATTTGGAACCAAATTGGACCAAGGCCCAGACTGTATGCCCCTAAATGTTAAATGTAAAAAGTGTTTTTTGTTTTTTCTCCATATCTCCTTTCAAATTCGTCATATCGACATGAAACAGACCCCTAAAAGTGTATCTTTCAAATCTGCATCCTATAGCATGTCTCATTACATCATGAGGGTCACCCGCAGTTAGCGGTAGGGGTGTCAGTGTCAGGTGCGTCGGGAATAAAATTTCAAATGGGCATATAATTGTCAGCTTTCACCCGATTTACTCCAAATTTCATCCGTGACATCTTTGGCTAGATATCCTGTTGTGTTAATACGTCAGCACTAAAAGTACTGTCAGGGATGGGTTTGCTGTGCCCGGCACAGCTTCTTCTTAATACTGTAATCCCTAGTAGGCCTTGGTCAGACTTAAGTCGTACCCCTTGTGGCTTTCTCTTGAAGGGCTGGAGGTTCTGTTATTACCTCGCCCAAACTAAGTCCGACGAGTTATTGTTTTCGGTCGTTTCTTTGTATGTTTCTTAGCAACATGACGGAAAAACGGCTGAATGAAATTACATGAAACTCTCAGGATATGTGGGCACTGGTCCCCAAAGAAATTGATTAAATTTTCGAGGTAATCGAGTGACCACAAAAGGTCAAAATCAAGGTCACGGATTTTCAGTGGGTTATAAATTGAAAAACGGTTGAAGATAAAGATATTTATTATAGTGAACATACAGGAACTCGTAATATGGGCTTTCATTTGGCATCAAGACATTTGACATTGAATGACCCTGAAAGGTAAAATCAAGATCATGGATTTTCAGGGGACTATAACTCAAAAGTAGTTGAAGATTGAGATTTTTACCATTATCAGCATATAGGAAATCCCATATGGGCTTTAAACTGGTACCTTGACTTTTGTAAGTGACCTTGAAAGGTCAATCTCAAGATCACGGATATTCAGTGGGCAATAACTCAAAATGCGTTGAAAAAGAGATATTTACTACTACCAAGTTATACGAAATCTCATATGGGCTTTCAATTTGCAGCACGACCTTTGACCTTGAGTGACCTTGAAGGATCAAATGCAAGATCACAGATTTTCAGAGGGCGCAACTTGAAAACATTTGTGCCATTACCTTAGACTTTCATTGTGCACTGACACCAAGTGGCAGAAAAGAGTCAGTATTTAACAGCAATAAAATACCTGCTGTCGGGCAAGGTTTGTTGTGCCTGGCACCACTTGTTTACTGAAGGAATTGTTTTAGATTGTCTTGGGCTGCCGCTGGCTGAAAAATTTGCTGAAGGAACTTGTTTGGATCATTGCGCTTATTTACTCGAATTCCGAAGTGTGGTGAATTAGATTATATTTTATGTACCGATTCTTAGCCTTTCTCTGCTACCAGTTATTCATGTGGAAGACTTATACGCTCCCAATTTCTCCCTGTATTTCCAACCTCCCTTCCACCCATTTTCCCACGTCTTTGTTAAAAGTGTGCCATGTTGTTTAAACAGAAAAAGCGATGTTTATGTTGGCTTAGTAAAATCGTTTGGCGGCAGCATAGTCCAGTAATGAAACATTCTTCGTATTGAAGGAACTAACTAATGAAGGAGTAGGAGGAAGGATGCTGGACTAAAAAATAAAGGTTTTAATAGTTTTCGTACGTTGAAGAAACCTG
Organism: Coenobita brevimanus; assembly: GCF_032717465.1. Classification (NCBI taxonomy): domain Eukaryota; kingdom Metazoa; phylum Arthropoda; class Malacostraca; order Decapoda; family Coenobitidae; genus Coenobita; species Coenobita brevimanus. The sequence goes on along the minus strand of NC_137065.1, from coordinate 19,476,275 downwards.
CTTGTAGTAGGAATGACAGAGCAAAAGGATGAGGAGGCACAGCAAAAGGAAGAGGCTTTATTTTTTTAAAAGAACAACGGCCTTACCCCGGCAGCATAATGTGATGTGTATATACTGGCTGCAAATAACTGCGGTTACAATAAGAACATTGGAAACTATCCTCATACTGAAGGAATTATAAAGGGAGGAGACTAGGGAGGAAGGGGGAGAATAAGAATTTTAACCGTAAAAAAAAAAAAATCTTTCAACACAACATTTAATGCGGTAAAATCGTCTGCGGTAACAAGAATAAAGTGAAGGCGCCCTTGTACAAAAAGGTGTAATGTTGCCACGATGGCTGTATTATTTTGTATTCTTCTTCAGGCAGACTGATGACTCTGATCTTGAATGTGTGCTATTTGCAGACTCATTTAATCTCACCCAGTTAGTCAGTCAACCCACCCGTGTACCAGACAACCCCGATCAAAATCCCCACCTATTGGACTTGTTTCTAACAACCAATTCAAATAATTATAATGTCGAAATGAAGTCCCCCCTCGTATCCTCGGATCATTGTCTGATTCAAGCCACCAGTTTCACACCTACCACACCCTCCTGCTCTGAACCTGTCGTGATGACTAAATGGCACTACGACAGGGCAGACTGGGAGGCACTTCAAAATTTTCTCATGGATGTTCCTTGGACCTCCTTTTTCTCCCATGATGCATATTCCACGTTGGGCCACATACAGGATTTCAATAAAGTCGGCATGGAAATATTCATTCCCCATCATAGTTAAAGAAAAAGATGTAATTCTCCTAAATGGTTTGACCACAATTGTGCTAGAGTAACAGAACATAAAGCAATAGCCTATAACACTTATACAAGGAACAAAACCAAAGAAGCCTTTAACTATTATAAAAATATCAGAAACCATGCCAAAACTATTATCAATCTTTCTAAATCAAACTTTCTACATAGACAAGCTAACAAACTACTAAACAATCCAAATAATAACAAAATATTCTGGTCAACCATTAATTCATTTAAAACTAACTTCACTACCACCTCTTCCATTCCACCGTTACAGTCCCCCAATGGAAATCTGGTAAGTGACCCACGCGGAGAAGCCAACCTTCTTGTTGACATTTTTTCAACAAACTCAACCCTAAATTCAGAAAATCATAATATTCCTATACTTGATTTTGATTCCCCTCAAATACCTCCTTTCATGATTCACACCCGATACATACAAGCCGTATTACAGAATCTATCAGCAGACAAAGCCACTGGTCCAGATGAAATTCCTTCAATAGTACTTAAAAATTGCTCCTCAGTGTTGGCTCCTGTATTAGCAAAATTTTTCAGCTTATGCATCCGTTCCTCAATTTTTCCAGCCCCTTGGAAAGAAGCAAATATTCATCCTCTTCCTAAAAAGGGGGCAACTTCTGATCCATCAAACTATAGACCAATTGCAATAACTTCCGCCCTCGGTAAAGTTTTTGAAACACTAATTAACAAACACATAGTCAAGCATCTAGAAATCAATAAAATGATCAATGATCGGCAGTATGGATTTAGACAGGAACGTTCAACTGTAGATATTCTTTGCCTTCTTACCCATCAGATTAACAAAATAATAGACCAACACGGTGAAACATACACAGTAGCACTTGATATTTCAAAAGCATTTGACAGAGTATGGCACAAGGCCTTATTGTCTAAGATGTCACACTATGGCCTTGCATCACTGGTTCCTCTAATTTCTTCTTACCTTCATAGTAGAAAAATACGGGTCATGGTAGATGGAATTTATTCTCAGTTTCATTCCATAAATGCTGGCGTACCTCAGGGATCAGTTTTGGCGCAACCCTTTTTCTCATTCATATAAATGACCTTCTATCTGTCACGCACAACCTAATACACTCTGATGCTGATGACTCGACCCTTCATAGTTCTTTCACATTTAGTACCTCCTTTACACAATTTGATATCATAAATTCCTAAATAAACACAGTAATTTCTTTGAACCAGGACCTTTTTAAAATTAATCAATGGGGACAAAAAAAATCTGGTCTCATTTAATGCTCAGAAAACTAAATACATTAATTTCTCCAATAGAAAGAAGCCCCAAGACTCACACATACTTTTAAATGATGTCAGTATTCCCATATCCACCACAATTGATATCCTAGGTGTTACTCTAAACCTCAACCTAAGCTGGACAGCTTATGTAAAATCCCTTGCTGAAAATGCTTCTAAAAAACTGTGACTTATGTATAGAGTTCGTGAGTTCTTCACTGACGAGCAGATGGCCACAATATACAAAAATCATGTGCGTTCTCAGATCGAATACTGTTCACCACTGTGGAGTGGATGTGGAACGGTTGCATTGAGGCAGTTGGACAAAATTCAAAATAAAGCCATTCAGGGGAGGCGGTGGCTCAACCGGTAGAGAGGTGGCGTGCGGTCCTAACGGACCCAGGTTCAAATCCCGGCTGGGGCAGGGAACAGTTTAAGGATTTGAATTTCATTAAAATCAGGCTTTACTGATCTCCCAGAAGACCCGCCGACATGTCGTAAAAACACCCCCGCTAATACCAACACACCTGTATGAGACAGCCATAGCATGTATTCAATATGGACGGTGGGTGTTAGCCCCGAAGTGGTGACATGTAGAGGTGTATGGTAAGTAGGAGGACTGCTGGGCCTTGATAGCAGGCTGTGAAGCCTATGCCCAGAGTCGGACACATAAAAAAAAAAAAAAAAAAATCAATAATCCTGCCATAGCGCAGGACCTTCCTCCGTTATCAGTACATCGAGATGTTGCTTCTTTAGCACTATTTTATCGATAGTTTTACCGTAAGTGCTCTAACGAACTGGCTTCAATTGTGCCTCCCCTTCACATATTCTCCCGAAATACTCGGGGCTGGGAGCACCCATGAACTCACACTCTCTCCCCCACAATGCAGAACCTCTCCTTATCAAAATTAATTATTTCCCAGAACTACTACTCTCTGGAATTCACTTCCTGGGAGTTGCTTCCCACATACATTTAATCCTCTCGATTTTAAATCCAATTGTTATAAATATTTTATGAATGGAGGATGCCTTTAGGCACATGGACTTATTTTTTTTTTCCTTTGTTTTTCCTTCATTCATTATAAAAAAAAAAAAACGTATTTTATCTAACTTACACTTGACTGAAGGCTTCTCTAAAGCTAAATAAAACTGTCAGCAGATAGTAAGGCTGAAACGGAAAGAGCCGTGAATCACGTCATCGGTCGGAAGGAGGAGAGGAGGGACAAAGATTGTGGAAAATAAAGAGAAAGAGGAAAGTAGAGAGGATGAAGAGGGAGAAGAGAAGGGAAAACTAGAAAGCGGAGAGGGAAAAGAGAGTAATGGAGAAAGGAAAAATGAACGGTGTAACTACTCCTGTTCTCTTCCTCAAATTTGGTAGGCTACTCTTATTGTTACATGATAAAGTTATCTGGAGGAAATAGGAGTGAAACATCAAAACGAACGGTGGAAGAAAGGAGCAAGAGCGGGGAATTTACGGCTTAATTGCTCTTCTGCGTATGAAAAACCATGGCACTTACACTGTAGCATAAAGCAATGCTTATTAAGGTATTAGGGTTACCCTGGCTTTTTATGTGTATGATTTTGTTTGCTCATTGAGTTTTCATATGTATGTGTGAAGATGCGTTCGTTATTGCCTGTGCATGCATGTAGGCTACGGGTATGCGTGTGTTACTCCGTCGGATTCGTAGATACGTTGAAAAAGATATGTAGGCATGCCGGGACATTATTCAAAGCCGCTGAACGCTTCAGAGTTTTATTCCTTCCAGGCAATACGAAGGTGCAATTGCAATAACACTGTGGCTTCTCTCTCTCGCTATTTCTCACTCACTGTCCATTCACTGACTGAGGGATTGTCACTCACCAAACTGTTCACTGACTGACTACTCTATCCTTAACTGACTGAATTTCACTGTCTGACGTACGCTCACTAACTCTGTCACTGACTCTCACTCTCCATCTGCCACTGACTGACCGACTGACTGACTGCTCACTGACTGTCCGTTACTGGCTCTCTGACTTCCATTCTCTGACTGACTCTCACTCGCTATCTGCGAATGGTTCACTGAGTATCAGTCTGCTGCGCACAAACTGACTCTGACCGTAACTGCCTCTCTGGCAAAGGGCCTGCAAGCAGGGCTGTCCATATAAATTTCTGCCAACTCCACCTTCAGCTCAGACCAGAATATTCTACAGCCTAAGAGAGAGTTCACATTTCCCAAGCAATAATGCAAATAAATTAGCAATACACAATAACAATAAGGGCAAGGTCTAATTCCTACAATAACAAAGAAAGAAAATAGAAGACATGTCGAATAATCTAGAACAGTTCTCACGCTTCCAGCTGTAAAACAATAACCTAAAATGCTTTATTTCTAGAATATTCCTTTCATGTCCAGATGTAAAACAGCAATCCTTTTCTGTTTCCTCCTACTTTCTCTATACTAATTTCAAAGCCTAAGGTGGCTGTTGTGTACAGGTGTATATGTATGCAACGATTTACCTTGCTCTCATGTTCCCGAACTTGATTCTTCTGAATTCTTTACTCTCTGGCTTCAGCTTTCTTGTCATTCTCTGACTAATTCTACTGCCTATGAACAATTCTTTGACTAACTTACTTCTATGATGGAACACATTCTATCCATTTCTCCTTTCTCTGAGATCTCCATTTTAAGAGATTTCAGTGTTCACCAACACCTTTGGCTCTCCTCTCCTTTCACTGATCCACTTGGTGAACAAGCATACATCTTTCCTATCCTCAACGACCTAAAGCAGCTTGTACAGCACCCTACCCGTATCCCTGACTGCCTTGGAGAGAGCTCCAACATACTTGACCTCTTCCTTACAACTAATCCTTCTGCTTACACTGTTAATCATTTCTCTCCGTTGGGCTCCTCTGATCACAACCTTATTACCTTAACTTGTCCTATCGCTCCGGTACGGCCTGTGGACCTTCCAAAGAAAGGTCGACTGTGGCACTTCAGAGCTGCAGATTGGGAGGCCCTCAGGCAGCACTTCTTTGATTTTCCATGGAATGATTATTGCTTCCATGGCCGGGAGACATCTGGGTGTGCCTTGCGTATTACGGAGGTTATTCTCTCAGGCATGGAAGCAAACATTCCTTTCTCATATCCTTTGACTATTGCAAGAAAGCAGTGGTTTAATCATGCTTGTTCTAATGCTGTCCGCAACAAGGAGAGGGCTTGTAATATGTACCAGAGCCAACCCACCACTGAATCACATTTTGTTTATGTTTCTGGCCGGAATCGTGCTAAGTCTGTTCTTTGCTCTGCTAAAAATAATTTCATCAGTACTAAATGCTCTCAACTCTCCAACTCGAATTCTTCCCGCTCCTTCTCGCACCTTGCCAAAAACCTTTCTAACAACTTAATCACCGTTCCCTCCTCTTTTCTACTCTGATGGTTCTGTAGCTATTTCTTCGACTGAAAAAGCAGATCTCTTCGCTCAGACTTTCTCCTCCAATTCCACATTAGACGATTCTGGTGCTGTTCCTGCATCACTTCCCCCCTCTGACTTCCTCATGGCTGACATTAAAATTTCTTCAGCTGATGTACTTTCTGCCATCACTGGCCATAATACTAACAAGGCATATGGGCCTGATGGAGTCCCTCCTGTTGTGCTCAAGAACTGTGCTTCTGTGGTTACACCCTGCCTAGGTAAACTCTTTCGCCTTTGTCTGTCAACATGTACCTTTCCTTCTTGCTGGAAGTTTGCTCTCATTCAGCCAGCCCAAAAGAAGGGTGATCATTCCCAACCCTCTAACTATCGTCCAGTTACTTTAACATCCTGTGTCTCAAACGTTTTCGAGTCAATTCTTATATGAAAAAAAATTAAAGCATCTTTCCTATCACAATGTTCTTTCTGATTGTCAGTATGGGTTCCGTCAGGGACACTCCACTGGATATCTACTTACCTACCTTTCAGACTCCTGGTCATCCTCCTTTCGGGACTTTGGTGAAAGCTTTGCCACTGCACTTGACATCTCAAGGCTTTCGATCGTGTCTGGCACAAATCTTTAATTTCAGAACTGCCCCCTTACCATTTCTATCCTTGTATCTGTGCTTTCATCAATAGCTGCTGTTGTAGACAGTCATCGTTCTTCTCCTAGATCTATCAAAAGTGGTGTTCCTCAGGGCTCTGTCCTATCACCAACTCTCTTCCTTTTATTCATCAATTACCTTCTATGATGTACATATAACCGTTTCCACTCATACGCTGATGATTCCACCCTTCACCTATCCATTCGGTTCCCGGAACGTCCATCTGTGATAATGTTTCACTACTTGTTTCAGTGATAACATCACTGGTGTTTCACTACTTATTTTCATGAGGGTTCTGGTTCGTTGTGATGTGGGATTTTGGGTGTTTCTATGTTCGGGATCTTGGTGTTTTAGGTTTGGATGTGTTATGTGAGATAAGTGCAGGTGATTGAGGTCTCATTGCTCAGGGTCGGAAATAAATTTTTCTACTGGTGTTTCATGGAAGTGAACCTGATTGGCTGTTAGATCCCAGAGTGGGGGAATAAAAAGCAGGGATCAACTCTGCGGAGGGGCAGTCAGATGAGAGCAACAGACATCACGAAAGGTGGAGGAGCCAAGACAGCCAGAGAACGATTGGTAGAGGAGTCAAGGCATCCATAGTACAACTGGAGAAGGAGCTGAGGCGTTTAGGGCATGGCTGGTGGAGGAGCAGAGGCGTCCAGAGCCTGGCTGGTAAAGAAGCCCAGGTGTCCTGAGTACTGTTGGTAAAGGAGCCCAGGTGTCCTGAGTACTGTTGGTAAAGGAGCCCAGGTGTCCTGAGAACGACTGGTACATGGGTCAAGGCACCCACAGTACGACTGGTAGGGGAGCCGAGGACGGGGAGACTGGGTGATTATCTGAAGATCTGTACTACAATGTACTTGTTATGTGGATTAACTTATTAAATGTATGATCATCCTGTTTGTCTATTTTACCCTTGGTTATGCCTAATGCACTTACAGTCACAAGTTACTTAACGAAATCTACCGTATTCCTTCAGAGTTCGTAGTGAACTTCTCAAAATTTGGCGCCTGAACAGGGACTTGTTGGCCGTTTTAGTGCTTCGGGTGACCAGGGATTTGATAGGCAAATATGTTCTGTAAATTCGATATGTGAATGAAAGAAGCTTGAAGCTTTGGTCTGGAGGGGGAGAAGGTGTCTGAATATGTGAAACGTGCTCAGGAAAGGGAAGACAGAGCAGCAGAGAGAGAGGAAAAACGCGAACAAGAGGAAACCAAGCACCTTGAGTTGAGGCTGCAACTGAAGCAATTAGGTTTAGATCAAGAGGCTCCAGCTTCGTCACCTGTAACATTCCGACCACCGAAAATTCCACCATATGACGAGGACAGAGACGAAATGGACGCATACTTAAGTCGTTTTGAAAAGGTGGCAGTGGACACCAAATGGAGTAAGGATTCATGGCCTATCATCCTTGCATCATTACTTACTGGTTAAGCACTCGAAGTGTATAACCAGTTACTCCCCGATCAGTCCACGACCTATAATCTATTGATGCAGGCACTGTTGAAGGCTTATGATTTCACATGCGAAGGTTTTAAGGTCAGATTCAGAAGTGGAAGATTTAAGAAGGATGAAACGGCTGTACAGTTTGCAAATAGGTTGACCAAAGCTCTAAATAGCTGGATTGAGTTAGATGGAGGTTAAAATTCAGTAAGAGGAGTGAAAGACTTGTTAGTGAGAAAGCAGTTCATGAATTGTTGCCCTTACAATCTTCATATGTTTTTACCGGAGAAGAAGATCTCCACTGTCCAGCAGATGACAGAGGAAGCTGACCGCTGGATAGATGCCCATGGTCATCCTATCATTATGGGTAATGGTAGCGGGAGAGAAAAAACTAGCTGGAAGCAAGTGGTTTGCTGGATATGTGGGAAAAAAGGTCACATGGCTGCTAACTGCCACAGAAAACTGAAACGGATGTGACTGGAAGTAACTCGGATGAGTTTTCTTGTAGTGTTACCAATAATGAGGCAGGTGGGACTCTTAATATTGCCGAAAGTTATGTGGAAAATCAACCAAATCTTTTAATGAGAGACCAAGGGTGTACAACTGCTGTTGTTGCATAGAGATTGGTAGCGGTTGGACACGAAATTGGAAGAAGAGTTCATCTGAAAGTTATAAACGGAATGAGGGATATTATGCCAGAAGTTCGGATGACTGTTACTACCCCTTATTACAGTGGAACACTACTGGCTGCCATCTGTGAATATCCATTATACAAACTGGTGTTAAGGAACCAGCCTTGAGTAGTAGATACACCACAGGGCTTGCAGGTAGCCAAAGCTGAGGGAAGCAAGGAGGATAAGCTGCAGGATGGGCAGAACCACAGTGACGAAACTGTTGGAGGAGCACAGGATCCTAGGATAAGGATATTCACAAGTGCCCCGGCCTCTGAAAGTAAGTGATATAAAAGATCTGGCAGTGGTTGATGAATTTTTGAGGACCCAGAATTAGGATCAGTCACTTGCTAGCATCAGGTCTTGTGTGGAGAATGATCGGATTTTTACTAGGAATGGCAGAGTAACACGGTATTTTACGAGGGGAGGTAGACTGTACAGACCGTTAAGTAAGAATGGGGAGTAGAAAGACTAACTTGTTGTCCCTCAAAAGTATAGACAGGCAGTTTTCAAGTTAGGCCATCAAGCAGTGATGGGTGGTCACATGGGTCATGCAAAGACCTTAGACTGTATCCAGGCAGTGTTTTTCTGGCCTGGGATGTGTGCTGAAATACAGAGGTACGTAAAGTCTTGTGATATTTGTCAGTGGACATGCGATAAAGGAAGTACACCTCCGGCAAAGTTGAAACCCTTGCCGGTGATTGATGAGCCATTTTCTAGGGTCGGCAATGATTTGGTCGGCCCGATCCAGCCCACATTTTTGGACGGGTTGCGATATATTTTAACACTGGTGGACATTTCCACCAGGTATCCTTTAACCCCTTAACCGCGGGGCGTCACTTTCGTGACACTTGGGAGCAAGGGATCATACCGCTGGGCATCGCTTTTGTGATTCTGTGTTATTTTGAATTCACCCGGGCTTCCAAGTGGGGGCTTGTATCATCTATCGGTACTGACAATGTCCAACACTAGTCAGCACTCCTAATCTCATCTGTACTCCCATCCATTGTTGACAGTTTGCCATTTCTCCCTGTTCTTGACTCCCCTCCCTACCCCCCCTCCATTACCCTATCCTCTCGCCTGCCCGGCTGTGCTACGCTAAGTAAATCTTCCCTGGAATTTTTCACTGATTTCATCCATTGAAATAAGCCCTATGCCCTATTCTTATACCAAATAATATATACAAGAAAGAAATAAGGTAAGTGAGAGTGCCACACACCTGGAAGTGGCTAATCATCACCTGACAACACCTCACGTGCACTCGTTCGCTAATTTTCACGGTTTATTTCCCCTTGAAAAATGCCGTATAATCTATTTTCGTAATAAATATACATATAAGGAGGGAAGGGAGAAGCCCAAGTAATATTTACATTCACCTGGAACTACCTAATTTATAATGTATTGTCTAGATTTCCTGCCAATCATTTCACTGCTATATATAGCTGTGTCAAGAGGCTAAGTTGGTAGTCATGAATTTCCCTAGGTAGGCCACCACCCCGGTCCACCCTTATCAGTTCACTCTCATCTTCCAACGTGGAGGTACGTCAGTTCGCTCTTGCTAGCTTCAGGGACTTTTCATCCCCATGCAAAGGGCCCTGTGACCTTTACCCCCTACTAAACCTCATGTGGAAAGAGGTAAAGGGCTGACAATTGATAAAAGAGTGACTACGATCATTCTATTGAGGAAAACATTGCAAGTGGAATTGTAAATAATGTGTAAATAATGTGTAAACAGCAAGTGAAAGTAATGAATGTAAATATACGTGAACAGTGGAAAATAGTTTTATAAGTTACTTCAAGTGACAGTGCATAACACAGTGTAAATAAAATAGAAATGTAAATAACGTAAATAAAATAGAGAACGTAAATAGAAATGTAAATGAGTAGTATTATAAGAATACGAGTATATACCCTAGGAGTAATGAAAGTGAAAGTTTCACTCTAGCATGTCTGAATACTATGAGTTATGAGAGTGAAGGTGAAAGTGACATTCACTCTCAATGCTAGTATACAGGATGAGAAAGTGAATGCCACATATTTTACTGAAAGAAATTGAATCCCTACAGTGACAATAAACTAATACGACTGAAGGAAACTTATGGATAAAGACTGTAGATATATATAAGTGTTATATAGTAATAGAAATATAAAGTGTGAGGGGTTTTATGAATAATAAATGACAGAGTACCAAGAGCGAACTAGCTCAAGTGCGACGGTCAGACGCGCTCGTAATTTTCATTGCTTTCACAGTGGGTTTTTTTTTTGGAGTATGGATCCCAAACTACTTGAAAATCATAGAGTAGTGTTTATAGTGTTAATATCTGGCAGTGGTAATCATATTACGGGTTGTCGGGAAGTGTAAAGTGGAGACTTCGTTACCCAACTTCAGAGGTCTCCACAAGTCCTACGGTAACAGACGAAGGCTCAACAAACATTCCAGGAGAAAGCTGAAGGTATGTGCCATAAGCATATGTAATTTTAATATTCTAGGACTAATAACTGATTTTTGGCAAATATTTTTTGAGAGTCTGTTGGAGCCCGAATAACCCCGCGGCACAAGCAAAACATTGGTAAACATGCCCGTGGTGTAGGGGTTAAAGAATATAGATACTGTATATGTTGCTGATGCACTGATTGAAATCTAGTCGTATTGGAATTCCACGACAGGTGCTAAGTGACAGAGGAAGCCAGTTTACGTCCACCATGATGCAAAAGATAGATAGGTTGCTTTCAGTAAAGTCTTTGTATACTACACCTTATCACACCATGGGGAATGGTTTAGTTGAGAAATTTAATTCCACTTTTAGAGGATGATAAAGCGTATGTGTCAGAAGCAACCAAAGGAGTGGCCACGCTATGTTGCACCACTGCTTTTTGCCGATTGGGAAGCACCACATGCGAGTATGGGATTCTCCTCTTTTGAGATGAAAGATGGTAGACCTGTAAGAGGACCCCTTAATGTTTTGAGGGAACTGTGGGATGGAAATGTAAAGACACCAGAAACACAAACTACTTATGAATATGTATTAAACTTAGGTGGCAGGTTAGAACAAACCTGCAAGATACCAAGGGATGAATTGCTTAACCCTTATCCGCTGGTTGACGTGTATGCACGACAGGATTGAGGGCACGGAGGGCCGCCGGTTGCCTTGCTATACCTCACTCACCTTCCCGCCACTGTTTGAGTACACTACCGTTTTCTGTGATACCTACGGGGTAGGTAGGACCCACAGGTACCCCGCGGCTGCGCGATCCAGTCTGTACTCGGCAATGGTAGCGTGAGGAGCCATGTCGTCTTCCTCTACATCGTCCGATTCCGTTCCACTGCGTGAAGGGCCAATTGCCTCATCAACCCCAGCGAAAATTCAGCCCCTAGTGCCACGTAAAGGGCTTAGTGATAGTGCCATAGGACGTGCCCTTGACGATATTGTCTCCTCTCGGACACTCAGCTAGAGTACGTCCTCTGAGGAAAAAAAAAACTACGACGTGGAGAACGCGCTCTCTCGCCCTCCATTCCCTACTCGCCCTCCGACGTCAGAGAGGGCTCTCCGACTTCTCCAGGAGGAAGGGACAGTCTACGAGAGTGATGATTCAGCGATGAGGAGGTGCAAGATGACCCAGGACATCGGGAAAGTGACGCGGACCTGCGGTCATCTGCTGGAAATAAAGCCGCAGAGCCGTTTCCCCCACACTCTCGCCGCCTACTTGCCGACGTATCATCCTCCAGCGCTCTCCTACACCTCAGCCTACCACTTCAAGGGCAGAATCTCCACAATCAGGCCCTTCGGGAGTGGTATGAGTACTGAGCAGGTGTGTGGAGAAGTGTAAATAGTATACAACAGTGGAGAAGTTTGTGTATTTTCATAAATAAGTGAAATGTGTGATATTATAAGCGAATTATAGAAAGTGCTAAGATAGAAGTCTTTCATAAGTTCTACAAGTGCATATAAGTGCAATACAGGAGTTGATACTGTTTATTGGATAGTGGTTAGAAAATTATTGGATATACCTTGAGTTTGCCTACCTGTTACCTGAAAGAAAACCACTTGTGAGCGAGCCACAATGAACAATACCTGCTTCGCTATACCTAAATTATGTCACTCAATACTCAGGGGGATTGTGCCAAATATGAGCATCAGTGTATCTGTGATGTGAAGCATAAATAATGTTAGTGTAAAACATTTTTATGATTGTCACTATAATCCTGATTAGTACAAAACAGTCTGATTTACAGTACAAATAATTACCTCTTACTCTACGATCGTGCGTGAAAGGGCAACAGCACTTACTTGTCAAAGTGCAATTACCCGTAATCGTGATGTAAAGTGCAGTTCAAAGTGTCTTAGTAAAGGAGAAATATGATTATTTACGGAAGAAGTGAGAACAGAGAAATGAGATATTTCTTTTTCCACACACCTACAAGGCATAGTGGCATGGTGGTGTGGACGGTAAATCCTTGAGTGAGCCACATGAACTGGGTGAGGACTCATTTTCACGGCGGTGAGTAAGGAGGAGTAGAAAAAACGAGTGGAATATTCCGCAATCCGCATTCCAAGTACGCACGGGCAGTGTTACAATCACCACTCCAGTCAGTGCTGCCAACGCTAGCCGGCCGGGCCAAGGCCATGGCCATGACGCACGCTGGGAGCCACACGCCAAAACGTGAAAAACCACTCGTCTTCAACTCATCCTTACTCATCGACGGGACCACCTGGAGACCTAGGGATACCATCATTGGAAAGAGGAAGAGTTGATGAGTCTTATGAACATTTATTTGAATCTCTAGGTATTATAGTTTGTCAGATATGAGGGTTTGAAGTAAGGGTATTTTTCCCAAAATATCGGAAATCGCCCGTAGGGAGGAGTGAGCCGCGGTGGTTACGGCCGTATAGTTAAACATCCCCATCGTCCGAACGGGTTGTTCGTCACCCAAACCGTAAAGTTAAAATATTTTGAGCCGCGAGAGAATCATTCGCACCGCGCCGGAAGGTGAAGGGAGGCCGAAAACGAAGGGACCGCACTGGGCACCTCTTCCCCAACCGCTTCGACTGTTTACCAGCTTGCGTGTACATCACCTCAGTACTTTTCATCACATTTTTTGATAAGGTAGGTACATTTCCATGACCTAACGTTAGTTTTTAGCTGTTTCTTAACGGCGTCTACCTTTGTGGATCATTAGATAGGTTCCTTGTAGTAGGTGTTTATTCATATGTAGTACAGCGAGTGATGTGTTTTGTAGCTGTGTATGACATTTGCTTGTCCAAAGGTTACTGTGTAAGGGCAAATCCTTTATGCTGATCAGAAAGTAGATATGACACGTAAACACATATTCTGGTATCACATAAAACCTCTAACACAAGACACCCTGTACTAATTATAAGTGGAGGCGAAAATATACCTCTCAATGGGAGCCACTTTCTTGTGTTTATTCATTATATAACATAACACCGTGCATAACAAGTATTCACAATAGAATAGATAATATGTTAGAACGCTGGTGTTTATCTATCAGTGCTACTTTACCATGCAGGCTACTGCAGTGTTAGGTTAGGTTGGGTTAGGGTACATCGGTTTAGATTAAGTTAGGTTAGGCTAGAGTAGACCGCACTTCAAAGTGGCACCTACCTATCTACCTACAGTATTTTGCACCTAATTATGGTGGGGAAAACCATGGTTAAAAAAAAAAATGAAACTATGGTTTAAACTATGTGGTTTAAAGCATTCTAGGGCAGGATGGAAAAAACATGATACAGTATAAAGAAACAAAAATTAGCAAAAATAACCATGGTTTAAACTAATCCAGCTTGCATGTAATCTGCAATATTATTTCCTCATCCATTGTGCAGTGATTTGTGTGTTTCTTTTTGTTTATAAAGGCCCCACCATGCTTGCATGCGTTAGCCTAGTTTTACCTGATGGCGGCTCTCCACGCTGCACGATCTTAGTGCAATTGTTCGATTCAGTCCCCTTTCCCTAAGGCCCCTTGCAATGACCTGATATTAGGTCAAACTTCCCTCTACCCCTCCCAGCCCTTCCTCCAGCTTCCACATTCCTCACCCCCCGCACCCGACTGTCCTCTCCCACCCTCTCCACATGTTCATACCACAGCCTACCCCTACTCATCACTGTCAATATATTCCAGTCCCATCCTCCCCCTTTATTCTTCCATCGTAAACTTCTTCCACAGGCCTTGCTCTCGGAGACGCACTGCACATCCATCTGATCATTTGCTTCTCCATGCACTTAAGCCTATTCTCATCCTCTTTATTAACTACCCAAGTCTCACTGCCATACAGCATTACATTCCTGGCACACGCTGCATACAAGGAACCCTTGCCATGGAAGGAGAGCCCCCGCTTAGTCAAGAGAGGGAGCAACTTAAACTTTCTCCATACACTCCTCACTCTAGCTACAATAACCTCTCCCCCAGCAAAAAGCATATAACCTAAGTAACAGATCTTTACACATGCAAGGGACTCCCCTGCAAGAACAATTAATTCTCTCTTGACTGGCAGTCTCCCTGTGTGCTCCTAGGCACACCCCGCACTTGAAGCCAACATTGTTTTCAGGGAGCTTGTCATTTATACTACAACATCTTCAATGGACCCACTTATCACAGACAGTACACTGGATGGAACCATCTCTAACACCCTTATGACAGATCAGACAAGGCCATTAACCTTTTTTCCTGACATGTATTTGGAATTATTTTTAGTTACTTTACTAGACAAATTAAAGTCAGCATTTTGTGTTTCCTTCATGTCCAATACTTTATGAATTTACTTGGAAGATGGCACAACTGTATTGTATAATTGTTATTACAGATATCTGAGAACATGGCATACTATGATATTTTAGACGATTGGGATGAAGAGAATGAGCTCGATGCTGAGGCAGATGCCCTGAGCTATGCTGAACGTCGCCGTCGTCGAATTGTTACAGGTACAGGAAAAATGTGGGGTTTAACTTACTTCCTTCGCATATAATTCATTATACTGTATTACAGAAATGAGAGATTGTAGAAAAAAAAAATAAAACAATACTGTAGAAGTTAATTGCCAAACACACCTTTGCAGATCGCATGAATCCCTTCACGGCAATGAGTGACGATGAGTTTGTTGATCGTTTCAGACTCAGGAAAGAGTCTGTATATGATCTCCTTGAAGAAATTAGACATCAACTACCTGCTGCTAATGATTTAAGAGGTAACATTTTTCCCAATTCAATATAAAAAGGCTAGTATTAAATTTGGTACCGTATACAGTATGTACATACTAAAACCAATGTAAATCCTACTTCACTGCTAATCAAAAAATGCTTCAACTTTGTTTCTGTGTACATCAGTAGGTTTCAGACACTAAAATTTTGTATCTTAACAGGATGTCCTGTTCCACCACACCTCCAGCTTCTGATTGGAATACGATGCATGGCAACTGGAGGTCACCAAGTGACAATAGGCGACTGCCATGATGTGTCGCAAACAAGTCTGTCAGTGCCTGAAGACTGTGTCCAGAGCCATTGCAAGTAGAAGCCAGCATTATATATTACCTCCTGCTGGCAATGACCTGCATCAAACTATTCAGCAGTTTTATAACATTGCAAAAATGCCAGGTGCTGTAGGGGCAATAGACTGCACACACATTGCAATACAAAGTCCATCAGTTGAAAATTCAGAGTTGTTCCGGTGCAGGGAAGGTTTCTTTTCATTAAATGTACAAGCTGTGTGTGGCCCGGACCTACGATTTCACAATGTCATTTCACGTTGGCCTGGAAGTGTTCATGACAGTAGGATTTTTGGATATAGTAGGCTTTGTGCAGAATTGGAAGCAAATTTAAATCCTCGGTATCACTTACTTGGTGACAGTGGATATCCCTTGAAAACATATCTACTGACCCCAGTGTCTTCTCCAAGCAATGCACAAGAGGAAGCATATAACCTAAGTCATGCCAAAACCAGAAATACAATTGAACGGGCATATGGTGTTTTGAAGAGGAGATTTGCATACTTAGGAAAGAAAGAACAGACCTAGAAACCACTAAAGCTATCATTGTTGCTTCCATGGTACTTCATAATGTAGCAATTTTAACTAAAATGGTTTTGCCTGAGGATGGAGAATTAGGAGACATCAATCACCATGTCCTCCCTAATGAGGTGCCAGTACAGGTACGTGGTAATTTACAAGGGAGATTAAAACGACAACAAATAATTAGGGATAACTTTTAATATATCACGGTACCATGTCAGGTTGTAGCCACTAAGTAAGTCCCCACCTTGCAAACATGTGACATTCCAAGAGGTTGTTCTAAGGGTACCTTAACCATAACTTGAAAAAGAGAATCCTTGTTTACAGCACTTTGTATCCTGAAAGAAAGAGTTCTTGTTTACAGCACTTTGTATCCCTAAAAAGAGAGTTCTTGTTTACAGCACTTTGTATCTCTGAATGTTTGTAACTTGAATGTTCTTAAGTCAAATGCATTAGAGGTCTTCAGAGTACATTATTTGACTTAAAAATGCCACAGGAATCATATAGTAGGTCCTCATCATAAGTTGGTCTTTTAGTGTTGTTTTTGTCTGTTAAGATGTTAGTAATTGCCTAAAAGCTGCCAGTTTGATTTACAGAGTTATCTTTTAAGGTAATTTACAAGTTTCTTACATTCAAACTGTATGGAGAAGTCATTTTCTTTTTTTACTTTACTTATAATGTGTCTCTGTACATTTGGTAGAAAAATAAGTTCATTTAATCAGTGGTTTTTAAAATGAAAAATAGAAAACAGTAATATATTTGTCTCCATGGTAATATACAGGATCTGATGCGCAGCATCTTATAAACCACTCAGAGTAATTGTAACTATGGTAAGAACTTATAAGAACTCATTAAGTTGTTTTACGAAATCAAAAGGAAAAAATAATTGTACGTTACATGTGGTAAGTGGGTGTTATGTGGAATTTAACTTGATTTTATGGAATCAAACATGAATTTACAGAATTCTACTTTGATTTCATAGAGATTTCCCCTTGAATTTATGAATAAAAAAAAAAAAAACTTCCCTTATAACAAGATTCCTCTATATCAAATGTTTGTTAGCATCATCATGAGTTTACTGTACACATTTACAATTACCCTTTTCTTTGGTGAGCTTTGTTTTAGCTATTTCTTAGAATTTCAGCTTCCTCAACCCTAATCTCCATGTCTTTTATCTGTAATTCTAGCAGATATTTCCTGCGTTCCAACAGCTGCAATTGCAGTTCCTCCTTTTTTTTCATGAAAGACATGTCATTATAATCGTCACTATCAAATAGTGACCTTCTGCTTGTCTTCTTCCTCTTTTTGTCTGAAGAGGAGGGAACAGATGCTGAAACTGGTCTCTTTTGTGTGGTTGAACCTGGAGTTCTACCTATGGGCAGGATATTTTTGCTGGAAGAGGAAGGGATGGGCTCAGCAGCTGGGCTAATTTGTGACGGTTGTACCTGTATTGGATGTCCCTCCTCCTCCGGCAGGATAATTTGGTCCTCATCTCCAAAATCATCACCACTTAAGGAGTAGATGTGGGGTAGGAGTTGGCTGTCAGCAGAGAAGTAAATTAGTTAATGTAAGAGAAAATCAGTATAGCTGTACAGCTGCCTACACTAACCACTGGCACAGTTTTCTGAATCTTTCACCTGGTAGTAATATCTGTGAACTATATGAAAGAGAGGCATTAGCGAAAGGTGATAGTCAATATTCAACAGAATGAACGAAAAATCAGCATTGAAACATCAACATGCAGGAGTGTGCAGCGGTTTGGCCCCCAGGTTGTTATCTCTCTTTCGTTGTCAACCTTCGGGGGTGGACCTACAGTAGACCTTAGTTATAACGGAATAATTCATCCAATTCCCTTTCCGTTATAGTGAAATTCTGCTATAACAGTAGTTACTCTGGACCCATACTCAACCGGCTATTTGGTCAGTGTTGTGGGAGTTCATATGTGATCTAAAGCCTAAACACAGATGCAACAACACTGTAAACACATTCCTATGCATAATATACGTAAATACATAACAGTGCAAAATACTGTACATAAAAAAAAAAAAAAATGAGTGCCAAATGGTGCAACATGTGTTAACGGAAAAACCTTTCACAATGCCGGAATGAATGGAATTTATTTTTTTCCCTATATCGCAATTCTATTATACCGAAGTTCGTTATAACGAGGGTCTACTGTACAAGCGAAGACACCAAAGCATCAAGTCCTAAGTGTAGGTCCATCCATCATACAGCAAGCATATATAAAAGTAGGTACGGTACGGTAGCAGACAAAACAGTCTACATGGGGTTGGAAAGCTTTTAATTCAGCAGCTGAAGCAATGAATGCATGCCAATTACTTGTCAGCCCATTAGTTTGTGACCTGTTGAACAAATTATGTGTGGTAGGTACTGCAACATTTCACAAGATATGAACAAGCATGACCACAGGACTGCATGCTCCTAAACCACATTATTTACCGTATATGCTTATTTTATTTAACATCTTACCTCCGCAATGAAAGATGGTAAATGAGATGAGTTGACTATGTCGGTGCGACTTGGCTGAAAATAAACATACTTTACTGTAGTCTATTGATGTATAGTATGGTTTAACTAAAGCTTAACAGTAAAAACAGTACTGTACTCTTCACTACAGTATTAAGCACTTTTCACAACGAGGTCTTGGCATTTGAATTCACAAATACTGTATAGTGTATACATCTTGATTAAAGTAAGGTGCTTTTGAAACATACGTACATGGCTAAATATACCTTTAATGATATTTCTAAATTACCATCAATATCTAGCAATATTGATAGTCACAAATATGGCAGTAATTGTCACTTACCCCTAGATGACATGGCATCATTATCATAGGGGCACCCAAGGTCTTCAATCTCAGGGCCAAGAATACTGAGAACCTTGTCTGCATCCTTGGGTATTTCTGTAGGAGGGGGACCACCACCAGTTTTCACCTGTTCATGCCTTTTCACTGCATGTTCTTGTTTTGCCCTATAATAAATAAACGTTGAATATGTAATAGTGTAGGACAAGGTCTGACAATTTCCATCTATTTAGAATATCACTGTAGCTGTACATTTCCCTCGGTCAATTGTGTTAGTTAAAGTTCTCATCGATTGTAACTTGAGACTGTATAATTACAACCATTACTATGGACTGATCAACTAAAATTGAAATGTGTTAGATGAAGTTGGACAAATTGTTGTTGCTGCTGGCATTCCTCAAGTTATCTGACTAAACAGCAGGGCCGGGACCAGGCCACCCCACAGAGCGGGTCCGTGGGAATGCCCGAGCCCCACATCCTTCCAAGCACCTCATCCCCGAAATTTCCATCCTTACTCATCACACCACATCCTTTCAAGCACCTCATCCCCGAGATTTCCATCCTTACTCATCACGCTCCCTAAGTACCGGTATTTGAAAGCACTCGCATTCTCCCTATCTTCACCATCCAGCCTCATTGTGCATTCTGTGACCTCACCTCTCTCAAACACCATAACTTTGCTCCTGTTTACATCAACTTTCAGATACCTCCTCTTACTCACTGTACCAAACTCCTTCACCAATTTTTGCAAATCCCATTCTTATATTAACCACAACAAAAAGTGACTTACGTTTCTGGATTAAAAGCAACAGTTGTAAGCTTACAACATTAGGTTGTAATGCTGACAGGCTACTATTACCTAACACTGAAATTTATCTCGCACACCATACTATCCTCCAAGTTATGTTAAATTTCAATATGTTTGAACTTACTTGACTTTCAGCCGCTCCCAAATTCTTTTGAGTTGCAGTTCTGTGCGCTTCGGACCCAAATTATGAGCATTAAAATCCTGGAGAACTCTGGCCCAGGCCTGCCTCTTCAGTACCACTCTCTTTCCATCTGTGCTCCTGTTTTGGAGCACTTTCTCCTCCTTTATGAGACCCAATAAAAGGTCTCGTTCAGCTTCGGAAATTGGACTTGCTCTGGCAGGTACGCTAACCTCTACAGCTTCCATTTTTCCGATGACAGAGTTCACTGTGAAAGAGGTGTTGAAAAATAAACATGTAATCCTAATATCCCATTATCTTCTATATTGCTATGTAATTCGTGTAATGCCACAAGAGTTCAAAACATGGGAGAGTCATGTAAGTTAAGGCTTTAGTACGTAAGCTATACATTTGTAAATGGTTACCCTAATCCATTCTAGGCTTAAGTTATAGAAACATGCTTGTACCTAGTAGTTAATACATGTTCTTTTTATTATTATTTCTGTAGCTGTAAGATCATGAATCTCATTTATTCTGTGCTAGTCCTTAAGAATATTTGTACATGTTGTAGGTGAAGCTTTCGTGGTGGCATACATGGGGTATTTGAGTGGCGTATCGTCTGTACTCATTTTCTGTTAAATCAGATCTGATACAATCATAGTAAAGTCATAATGTTGTCGATTAACATGCTTATAGAAGAAATAATGTCGTATAGAGGGGGAAAGCCGTTAAAAATTTTAGTTAGCCAGTACCCGAGGACATGAGGTAATAGTTGGGTAATGTATTCCTCCGCCGAGAGAATGCTAGCGACCGCTGTTGATTCAATTTACGACCCTTTGTGTGGGATAATTAGAATAACTAAATTTTCCCTGTCAGATTGAGTGTAAAGAAAATTAATGTCTGCATCCGTTCAGAATCAGAAGTTTAGAATTGTGACCCTCATATGGAATAAAGCAAAAAGTACCCTACACGTCATCCAAGTCGCTTAGTTTCCCGCATTTTGAAAAGTAACAGAGGGGGGTGTTAGCCAGCTCCAGGCTCACTCTCAGTTTTATCTCCATGCCACGTACAGGTGAGTTTCATTACTCTGTTTTCTTCCCTTCCCCCTTGTTCATACTGGCGTTGTGAAAGTTCAGTGATATTATGTGTGCCGTTATGACCTAAGTTGTAGTGAAATTGACTCTCAGTTTTATCTCCGTGCCACGTACAGATGCTGTGAAAACGCCACCTCAAAAACTCCTTCTAACCGCCATATTGTAACTGCCCTAGCAAAGTTCGTTAGGATTTAAATTGTACACTCACCATTTACACAAAACAGTGATTAGTTCTTTTGATTATGTAATTGTTTAGCGAAGTTAGCTTGTAAAAGGAGAATAGTCGTGATTTTTTTTTCTTTCGGTATATAGTGTATCAGGTGAGCTCGGAGAGCACCCTAAGTGCCCAAGGCAAACTCCCTCGCCTGATGTGCTCGGAGAAAGCCCTAATGCCTACGAGTGTACTAAAGTTAGGGAGGAGTGAGATCTAAAGGGTAATAACATTTGTTGGCTAATGAGGTATATGTGCCTATATAAAATTCGTTGTGGAGAAAATTCTGTGTACGGTGAATAAATAAAATGTTATATGACTGAAAAATCTAGAGTTCTATCAAAAAGTAAAGTTTCATTTCTTAGAGAAAAAATCAATTTAAGCTGTCATTTATTAGTAAATTGAACACTATAATGTAATGTGATTTAAAGAAAGGAGAGATATTAGTAAATTCAGCATTTTGAAAAGGTTATCGAGTTTCACTGTCATTCCTCTCTTATATCTCTCAAATCCTGTATAACTTTTCATAACCCTCGTGCCTTGGTGGGAATTGTTTTCGACCCCTGTGCTGAATCGGTTTTGGGAGTATAAAGTTCTGTTATTACATTGTCACGCTACCCAGAGTTGTTATTGTTACGCCACCTAAAAATTATCTTATTGTTACGCTACTCACGATCAAGCTACCAAATTTCTTTCCTGTTAGTAATTATTCAGAACGGCCAATTTTCCTTGTGTGTGATAGTTGATAGAATTAAATTAATTTTGAATAATCTCGGATCCCAACCGATTCCACAGTTAGTCCAACAATATCAGGATAAGTGTCGAACGAACCCTAGGGATACAATTGTGGTGCTCGTTGTAAGTCAGCCTCAAACAAGAACATCCGATAAAAGGGATCGGGCATCACATTCGCAGATACACGCCCCCCTCCCCTGAAGGCTAACGATGGGAAAAATGAATATATATATATATATATATATATATATATATATATATATATATATATTTGATGTGTTGAAGAAATATATATATATATATATATATATATATATATATATATATTTCTTCAACACATCAAAAACCATGAGGAGTACAGTGAGGGAGCTTCGCCAACCCACACACACCCTAGTTTGTGGGGGAGCTGTGCCCCTCCCACACCCATCTTCATGGAAATTAAGCAACCTCATCTAAGTGAAATCAGAAACATTTCCAATGCAAAAGCTATACAGAACCCCCACCCCCTATCACCTGAAAATAAAGAGTATTATTTCCAACCATCCATCCATCCATTGCCAGACGCCTCAATCCCGTTTGGGGTGGCCACAAACAAATCGCCTCCAAGTTGCCCTGTCCCCCGCCATTTCACTGCCCTGCTCCCAACTCACACCCCCCTCTCTCATATACCTCTCCATCCCATCCCTCCATCTCATCCTCGGCCTCCCCCTCCCTCTTCCCCCCTCCACCTCACTCACGTACACTCTCTTCGTCAGTCTTTCAGCCTCCATCCTCTCCACATGGCCAAACCACCTCAGTGTGTTCCTCATAACGCTTCCTATCACATCCACATCAACACCACAAAACTCCTTTATATCCTCATTCGTCAGCCTGTCTCTCCACGTGACTCCACAGGCTCCTCTTAAATAACTCATTTCCACTGCTCTCACTCTTGACTTGTGTCCTTCCAACAATGTCCAAGCTTCACTTCTGTCCGTTAGAGTTGGTATCACAATACTGTCATGTAGTAACTTTTTCACTTCCATGCTCACTTCCCTGTTTCTTATCACAGCTCTCAAAGAACCAGCAACCTTTCTTCCCTGCTGTACCCTTTCAAGCACTTCACCCTCCAAACCTCCATCCTTACTCATCACACTACCCAAACGTACTACTACTTAAACGTACATTTTCCAATTCCTCACCATCCAACCTCGCTGTACATTCACTAACTTCACCTCTCTCAAAGACCATCACTTTACTCTTCCCTACATTCACCTTTAGATTCCGTTTCTTACACACTCTCTCAAACTCATCCACCAAGCCTTGCAGCTCCCCTTCGTCTTCACTCAACAACACAGTATCATCTGCAAACAACAGTACAGGGAGTTTCCAAACACTATCTCACCAGAGCCATTCCAACATCCACTACCCTACCTTGTACCTCTTTTATTACCCCATCCATGTACAGATTGAACAACCATGGAGACATGACACATCCCTGTTTCAAACCAACTTTCAAAGAGAAAAATTCACTTAGTCCACTATTCACACGCACTGCAGCCTTCGCACCATCGTACATACTCTTCACAGCATTCAACAACTTCTCATCTACTCCATATATTCTTAACAGTTTCCACAATCCTTGTCTATCCACCCTGTCATGTGCTTTCTCCAAATCCATGAAAGCCGCATACAACTTCTTTCCCTTCTCTAGAAACTTTTCCACTAAAGATCTAAGGATGAATATCTGATCTACACAACCTCTTCCCTTCCTAAAGCCTCCCTGTTCTTCTCCAACTAATTTCTCTGTTCTTTCTCTAACTCTGTCTATAAGTATCCTACCATACACTTTCCCTATTATACTAAGAAGACAAATGCCCCTGTGATTACGAAACACTTCTTTTTCCCCTTTTCGTTTGTACAAGGGAATAATTATACCTGATTTCCAATCCTCCGGGACTCTACCTTCCTCCCAGGCCAATCTGCACATCATCCACATCCATTCTACTACTATCTCTCCCCCATGATTCAGCATTTCACCACACACTCCATCAATTCCTGGGGCTTTCCCCGATTTAACTTTCTTCATTGCTTCCACAACTTCTATCCTACTGATTTCTTCCTGTCTTCTCACCTCCCTCCTTCTCCCAGCCATTCCCCAGCCACTTATATTCGCATTACTTCCATCCTCTATGTTCAACAATTCCTTAAAGTGTTCTCTCCATCTGCTCACTTTTTCTCCCTTCTCCACTAGTAATCTACCATTTTTATCTTTCACTCCCCTGCTAACTTCACTTCCACCCTGTCTTACTCTTTTCACCTCTCTCCAGAACATTTTCTTACAGTCCCTCCACTTTACACTCAAATTCCTTCCAAATTCCTCATCCACTCTCTTCTTACTCTCTCTTACTAATCTTTTCAACTCTCTCTTTCTTTCTACATATAACTCTCTCTTCCGCCTCTCAACTTCTTCCACGGCCCTATTTCTCATCCATTCATTGTATGCTTTCTTCTTTTGTGCCACAGCCTGTTTCACCTCTTCAGTCCACCACGCTGTTCCTTGCACCCCCCTCCGTCTTCTCTTCCTTCCACACACCACATCACATGCTGCACATATTTCTTCTGTAAATATCTTACACACACCTTCCACGTCTCCCATCTGCTCCAATTCATATTTGCCCAATCGTTCCTCCACTTCTCTCTTATACTCTGCCTTTTTCTCATCCTCTTGTAACCTTTCCACTGTCCTTGCAACTACTCCTTCCTCTCGTCTTTCCCTTCTTCTATTCCTCCATCTTACTTGCATTCTAATTCTGGCCACCACCAAGTAGTGGTCAGAAAGTCCACTCCCCCAACCTCTATACACTCTTGCATCCTTTACACATCTTCGCATCCTTTCATCCACACACATATAATCAATCATTGCTTTCATTTCATTCAGTTCACCACCCACCCTTCTCATCACTCGCCATATATACCTGTGGATCATTTTATGCCTGAAGAGGGTATTGGCTATCACCAACCCCCTCCCAGCACAAATGTCCACGAACGCACTCCCATTCTCATCTATCTCAGCAGGCACACCCCACTCACCAACTATTCCATCCACCTTCACATTCCCAACTTTACCATTCATATCACCAATCAAAAATACTCTCTCATTCCTTCCAAACTTTTCCATGCACGCTTCCACATTTGTCCAGAACTCTTCTCTCACTCTTCTAGCACGATCTTGCGTTGGTGCATACACACACACAATCGCCCACATTTGTATTCCAACTTTCAACTTTACCCACACAATCCTTGATCCAACTGATCCATACTATCTTATGCTCCTCTTCCATCTTTTACTCACAATTATACCTACTCCTTCCTTTGCCCTCTCATTCTCACCTACTCCTGCACATATACCCCATCCATACTCCCATTCTCTCACACTTTCTCCTCTCCATTTTGTTTCAGTTATTCCACATACATCCACTTTCGTACCCTCAAGCACCTGGACAATATCTCTCTCTTTCACCTCATCATTCGCTCCCCTTACATTCCAAGTTCCAATTACCATGTCCTTTGTCCGGTCCTTGGTCGTCATCGTTTGGTCAGTCCTTGTCCGAGGCTTATTGTTTGTTTTTTTAGTTAGATGTTTTCCGGGGAGGGGTACTAACCCTCCGCCAACCCTTTTAGTCGCCTTTTACGACAAGCAGGGATACTGGGGGAGTATTCTTGAAAACTCCCCCTACCCCCTTTAGGTAAAATTTTGAATTTGTTGATTTTAGTCTTCACAATTTTTAGTTGTCTCCATGAGGAATATTTTGAGTAACAACACTATATGGTTCAAACCATTACTAACCTAACTACAGATTTTCTTTGTTTTCCTGAAATCCGAGACAAGCAGCAACATTACTGCCTTGAGAACTCACGATTTATATTTGTTAAGTTAGGTTCGGTTTAAGCTAGGTTTGGTTTAGGTTAGGTTCTGTTTTGTTTGGGTTAGGTTTGGATAGGCTTAGGTGAAGTTAGGCTAGGTTAGGCTATTTTGCAGTAAATTTCATTATCAAAATCATAAAAAAAAAATTAAAAAAAAATGAAATAGATTCCACTAATAAAATTTTTTTAATGTGACTTAAAGGGAAATTTAATCAAATATAGAATAAAACACTGAAAAACCCCTAGGCCTCTCCCTACAGTAAAAAAATAAAAAAAACGGATCTGGTCATTTCCGCCAGAAATAATGCTCAAAATCAAATGAATCATAAAAAAAAAAAAAAAAAACTAGGTTTCGTGGGAAAACGCAACATAGGCTATAACACCATAGCCACACGCTGCCTTGACTTAACTAAGTATGCTATAACATCACACATACTAGCTGAAAGAACATTGATAAAAGAGATCAGTTTAGAATGTTTCTCGCTGAGGTAAATAATGGAAAGTTCCCAGCCAGTTTTGGCAACCACTAATTTAGGCAATGAACACTACAGAGAACCTATTTAATGTTACACAAAGGCAGACTCCGTAAATAAACAGCTAAAAAGTAACATAAAGTCATGGAACTATGCTTACCTTATCAATAATTGAGGTGAAAATGTTTGAGTTGTCGTCTTCTTTTCTGCTCCAAGCCGATGGGGAATTGTAAACATGTGAGAGAGAACTCAGATGAGCGTCGGAAAGTGCACGTTTTATCTTCTTCAGGCGTACCAACCTCTCCACGAAGGAACCACAGGAAAGGGGAAGGGGAGAGACGATTTAACGTTACCAAGGTACTCCTTGGAGACGAGAGGTCCCTTCGTGCGGAACCTTCACGCGAAGGGGAAGGGATCGTTTAACAATCCAGGGTTAACACCCCGGCGGCTAAGGGTTAAGGCCCAAGTCTTGCAGAAACATTATTATGACAAGAAAACTAAGGACAGAAGTTTCGTGGTAGGAGACTAAGTACTTGTTTTGTTGTTCACTAACAGTAATAGACGACTAAAGCAGTGGAAGGGCCGATTTGAGGTAGTAGCTTGCCCAACGCCTCTCAATGTCATGCTTTCAGCTGGTGGTGAAAATTATCGTTTTCATGTCAACATGGTGAAGAAGTATTATACTCCAGCGTGTACAGCCTCTATGCAGCATGAGGAAGATTCGGGAGAGGACACGATTCGGTATGTAGCAGCTGTAGCAGTTATCCAGGAATCTAGTGAGATTCATCAACCATCTGTGCCAATATTGATTGATTCCTTCTGAAACCTGGGAAGATGTATCGGTGTCTGAGGATCTGGCTGAAATCGAAAGGAGCAGCCTAATTAACATCATTAAGAACTACAGTACAGTCTTTTCTGACGTTTGTTAGACAGCTAATGTACCAGCTCACCATACTGTACTAGAAGATGAGACCCCGTTATGAACGAAACCTTACCCTTTGCCATACAATCTTCAGGGTGAGATAAGGAAAGAAATAGAAAAGATGAGAGAGGCAGTTATTGTCGAGCCCTCAGATTCGCCCTACTCTAGCCCAGTGGTGGCTGTGCATAAGAAGGATGGGGGAATACGCTTATGTTTGGATTTTAGGAAACTAAACAGCAAAACCAGATTTGATGCAAAGCCAGTGTCAAACCAGGATGAGAATTTTACAAGGTTAGCCTTAAGTAAGCTGTTTTCTTGCATTGACCTCACCAAAGGCTTTTGGCAAATATCGCTCTATGAAGACTGCAGACATTACATTGCTTATGCGGCAACTCAAGGACTTTTCCAGTTTACAGTATTGTCATTTGGTTTGGTGAATGCTTCAGCAGTATTTAACTGATTGATCAGGACTATACTAGGAGGACTGGAGGGAGTAGAATTGTTTGTAGATGATATACTCATTCACTCTGCTGTTCTAGAGCAGCACAAGGATCTTTTGGAAACAGTGCTTAGGAATCTAAAGGAGGCTGGTTTAACTGAAGGCCTAAGAATTGCACCATGGGCCAGAGGAGAATCCAGTACCTTGGACATGAAGTAGGTGGAGGTACTTATTTCCCTCTTCCCAATAAGATTCAAAGGATAAAGAATGCAGAGCCCCCCGTGTCAAAGAAAGAAGTGAGGTCTTTCTTAGGACTGACAGGTTATTATAAGAAATACATACCACATTATGTAGAAATAGCTTTGCCGCTGATTAAATTAACCAGGAGGGCCGCATCTAACAAGGTGATTTGGACTAAAGTGGCAGAGGACTCTTTCAACAGGCTAAAACAAAAATTATTTGAGTATCCCATCCCGCATCTTCCAGATCTGAGCAAGCCGTTCGTACTTAGGACCGATGCATGGCAAGACGGCATTGGATCAGTATTATTGCAAGAGAAGGAAGGTGAGGTCTGGCCTGTTGCATACAATAGCAGAACTCTAAGGCAGAAAAGAATTATTCTGTTGTGGAATAGGAATTGCTAGCAGTCGTTGAAGGCATAAGGAAGAATTACCAGTTCCTAAATGGGGGAACATTCACACTGCAGGTTGATAAGTTCCCTCTAAATTATCTACATTCAGTAAAGATTTCCAATGCACGGATCCTGAGGTGGGCCCATTATTTACAACAGTTTTCATACATAGTTGAGTACATTAAAGGAAGCCTAAATCTAGGAGCAGATTACTTATGTAGGAGTGCAAAGGCTGAGAAACTAGAATAGTTCTCTTAGGAAGGGAGGCATGTGATAAGATCATTGGTGTCTCACTACTTATTGCAGTGATAAGATCACTGGTGTTCCACTACTTATATTCATGAGGGTTCTGGTTCGGTTGTGATGTGGGATTTTGGGTGTTTCTATGTTCGGGATCTTGGTGTTTTAGGTTTGGATATGTTATGTGAGATAAGGGCAGGTGATTGAGGTCTCATTGCTCAGGGTCGGAAATAAATTTTTCTATTGGTGTTTCTTTCATGGAAGTGAACCTGATTGGCTGTTAGATCCCAGAGTGGGGGAATAAAAAGCAGGGATCAACTCTGTGGAGGGACAGGGAAGTGTGCTTAGTCCTACTTCATTTAGTATTATGATCAATGATATTCTGTCATCAGCTCCCATCCCGAGGAATCTTAAATACTCGCTCTACGCTGACGATTGTGCAATATGGCACTCTTCCCGTAATGCACAATTTTCGGCTGGGCGGATTCAAGCAGACCTTGACTCCGTCCACTAATGGGCCTTGCAGTGGGGATTTAAGTTTTCCATCCGTAAGTGTGCCGCTATAGTCTTCACTAATCGTAACGTACCTAATTTGTGCTTAACTTTGGATAATCAGGCGGTACCTTTTCAAAATTCTGTAAAATTTTTAGGAATACATTTTGATCGTAGAATTAATTTTAAACTTCACGTTAATACTTTGCTTGCTCGTTGTGATAAACCATTAAATGTCCTCAAGTACCCAGCGGGTAATACCCGGGGTGCCGACAGAAAATCTTTATTAATGGTGTATAAGTCCCTTATTCGATCGAAGCTAGACTATGGCGCACAGGCGTATGGCTCGGCATCTGATGCCACGCTGAAAGGATTGGATGTGCTACAGAATAAATGTTTGTGAATGTGTCTTGGAGCCGTCCGGTGTACCCGTGTGGCTCGTATGGAAGTGGAGGCGAATGTGCCTCCCCTCCGTATTCGCCATGACCACCTGGCCTTGTCCTACGGCGTAAGGACATTTAGGAAAAGTAATATCGGCAATGTGGCCTGTACCCCTCTGCGTCAATACCACCACCTTCTGTGGGGGGTGCGTCAGCCACTTGCCGTTCGCCTCCACCTACTAACTCAGGACCTTGGTGTGGACCTCAGTGACTGTGACAAGTTGGTGTTTAAAAATATAGTGCCTTGGGAGCCACCCGGCTTTACAGTGGATGTATCATGGCTCCCAGCGCCAAAGGCCAAGGCGCCGGAGGTGGAGGTGCACCAATTGTTTCGTAACATCATTGTTCGTCACTTGGGGTCCCATCAATTGTACACCGACGGCTCCAAGTCGAGTGAATGTGTGGGTGCAAGTGTGTGGTTGACTGAATGTGCACTTAGGTATCGGTTGCCGACTCATACATCTGTGTTTACCTCCGAACTTTTTGCTATTGACAAAGCCATAGACTATGCTCTCAATTCTAGGCATGACTTATTTGTCATATTTTCAGATTCAAAATCAGCTCTTCAGGCAATTGCATATTGTACTACGGACTCTCACGAGATCCAGGGCCGCATCGTTAATAAGTTGCATTCATGCAGCAAGTCATTCACGCTGATCTGGGTGCCTGGTCATTGTCGTATCTACGGCAATGAGCAGGCTGACTTACTTGCAAAGTCGGCTGTAGAGCTCGAGGAGACTTGGGACGTTCCTCGTGATGTACGGTCGAGTCTATCTCCCGGAAAAAAAATCAATAAATCTTCTGTGGCAAGGTCAGTGGACCAGACTAAATATTCTAACTTGTAAGCCGCACCTAGGCGACTGGGACACCGCCAACCGCCCTAGTCGCCTTGAGGAAAAAGTATTAGCACGGCTACGGCTTAATGCCACCATTTTAACTCACATGAAACCATATATGGAAAGACGCTTCCCACCGCACTGTGACATCTGTAATGCAGTGTTATCTATCAGTCATATCCTGCGCTGTCGGCGACTTATTCGTGAACATGCTTCACTTATAAATTACTGCGGCGCAGCAGACGTCCCCTTCACCCTGTCCACCATCCTGGGTGATGGGGACATTGTTATGACTGATAAATTGATGGCTTTCCTGAGAGAGACCGGACTGATCAGAGTGATGTGACTTTTTTACTGTATGGTTATGGTTTTTATCAACGGTAAATATGTATATATAGTACTGTTAATTAGGGTTGACAGTTGATCTATTGACAGTTGATCTATTTCTAATATTGATGTCCCCTACATTAAACCCCGTTCCTCGACTAACAGTCACCAGCTGATGAGTGTAAGTGTTCAATATAGAAAGGTATTGGGCACTTGCAGTCGATGGTGGTCTGCTGGCCGAGGTTCTTCACTTTTTGTACAAATTATGTAAATACAGTGTACCATCTTGCTTAAGTTATTCTAATTAGGGCCGACAGCTGACGTATATGGAAATGTTCCTGACTCGTCTGGTTACCTTTCATATATTGATGTCCCCTATATTAGGTTGTGTGTCGACTGACAGTCACCAGGTGATGAGTGCACGTATGTCATGTAGAAAGGCATTACATATCTGCAGTCGATGGTGTTCTGTTAGTCGAGGTATTTTTACCATTAGTGTAAGTCTAGCTCTTTGTCTCTGTAGGATTTAGTATAGGTTAGCGATTTGTCTGTTAGGTGATTAGTTTTAGGGTTTTAGATTAGTTTGTCTTTATAATATAAGGTATAAAAAATATAAAACCAAGAAAAAATTTTAAAAAATAAAAATACAAAAAAATAAATAAAATTAAAATTATTTTATATATATGTACGTTTGCATGAAAGTGTGTCTGTATGTATGCATGGAAGTGTGTGTGTGTGTGTGTGTATATATATATATATATATATATATATATATATATATATATATATATCCGGCCTTAATAACCAGGGGCTTCGGCTCCAATAGTTGATAGGCCAGAAAAAAAAAAAAAAAAAAAACTGTGGAGGGGCAGTCAGATGAGAGCAACAGACATCACGAAAGGTGGAGGAGCCAAGGCAGCCAGAGAACGATTGGTAGAGGAGTCAGGGCACACAGAGTACGACTGGAGGAGCTGAGGCTTTCAGGGCATGGCTGGTGGAGGAGCCGAGGCGTCCAGGGCTTGGCTGGTAAAGGAGCCCAGTTGTCCTGAGAACGGCTGGTAAAGGAGCCCAGCTGTCCTAAGTACGGCTGGTAAAGGAGCCCAGGTGTCCTGAGAACGGCTGGTAAAGGAGCCCAGGTGTCCTGAGAACGGCTGGTACATGAGTCAACGTGTTTGCAAATCCTTCAGTCGTTGACAATTCCTTGACTGAACCTTCACTCCCATTCACTCATCTGCAGATGATTCAACGCTTCACATATCCTTTACACATAACCACCCATGCACAAGTTTGATATCTCAAACTCCTAACCTAGCACAACAATCTCCATAAATATCTGAGACTTACCTAAGATCACTGAATAGACACAAAACAACAATGTCTCATTTAATAACAGGAAAACAAAATATACTTATTACACTAATTAACAGACTTTGCCTGAGTCCTATACATGACCTTCAGTGCAACCAAAATATCTAAAAGCATTGAAATTCTCCGACACTTAACAATACCCTGCGTTGGACTTCGCACGTCAGATCACTTACTAAGATCACCTAAAATAAACTTGGATTATTGTACAGAATCCTTAACTTCTTCACTGATGAGCAGTTAGCCATACGAACTTTACAAGTGTCATATGGAGAGGTTGCACTTGGACAATTGGACGCTATTTAAAACAAAGCTATAAGAATAAACAACAATTTAGCAATTACAAATGCACTGCCTCCCCTACAAGTAAGACGGAATGCTGCCTCTCTTGCATGATCTTACAGATACATTTATGGCAAATGCTCAAAGGAAGCTGTATCCAGTGTGCCGTCTCTCCACGACTTCCCCTGTGCTACACGAGCATCTGATCTCGCTAATGATTTGATTGACATATTGCATTATTGCAGAACTTATGACTATACGAAATCCTTCATTTCCCGAACTCCTTCTCTTTGAAACTCGCTTCCTCTGATTGGATTCCCTAAAAGCCACAATGTACAGCAGTTCAAGTTCAACTTTTACAAGCCCTTTGTGAATGGGTGACACCTGTAGTCAGGTGTACTGAAAATTTTTACATAATGTGCTTTTCCTTCCTCTGCTCATCTTGTGTTTAAAGAAAAAAAAAAAAAAAAGAAAGGACACGGCAACACAAAGGTTTGAAGCAATTTCCTATAAAAATTTCCTGGCTCAACCTTTCACTCCGGGTTAGGTGTACTTCCTCTTCAGTGCCCAGACCACAAATGAAGGAGGGAGGTTGGAAGAACCTTCATTACTTCCGCCAAGGAGGTTATGTTTTCACCCCTGTCCGTATGTTTGCTTGTTTGTTGGTTGGTTTGTTTGTGAGCAAGATTACACAAAAACTACTGGACGGATTTCCACGAAACTTGACAGAATAACGGGCCTTGGCCCAGAATACACTTCATTAAATTTTGGTGCGGATCCGGATAAACGTGCGGATCCAGGATTTTATTTTTTTATTAACTTTAACATTGCGAGATAGGACGTTGGCGGAGGTATGCGGTCTACTGAGTACCATTCTAGTTTTTTCTATTTCTTTCGCTGTTGGAGCGCCAAAGAGTGCCTGGTAACTTTATACAAGAAATTGTTCCTCCTCGGTCTCTCTCTCTCTCTCTCTCTCTCTCTCTCTCTCTCTCTCTCTCTCTCTCTCTCTCTCTCAGCGCACCTCACAGATAGCGTTAGTATCAGATTCTCTTTTATGTCGGTGAGTTGCCCGTAATATGAGAATGTCACTAGCAAGAGGAATGTTAGGTTTTGTCTTCAGCATCAGAGTCGAGATAGCAATGTTGCAAAGGCCCAAACTCTGGCTCAGTTCAAATTATAAGAAATATATTCGATGTTTTTTTTATTTTCGACGGAGTTTGTTACCACTTGTCCCACATCCTCTGGCTGAAAAGGCTGATAGGTACAAATACAAGCCTTCATCAGCATCAGCATCAATAATCTCTTCATCGTCTTCTTCATTATACCCTGCTTAGCTGTCAGTGTGATGACTGAAGACCCTTTGATTACATCCTGCGAATTTCATTTACGCTTAGCTTCCGCATTAATACATTTAAGAGAGTATGTAAGATAATATACAAAATCTCCATACAATAACGGCTGGAGTGGAGCGCGTTTACGAGCGCTGATGTACGTTTATGGCGGCATTACCCAGATTCCTACGAAGCACATTCAGCCCCGAGCGAAACAGAAGCTAGTGTTTCCGAGGGATTTTGCAAAGAAAAGGATTTTGGCACAAGTTTGATGCTGGGAGTATGTTGCAGGTATTACAACTCCTTTATGTGCTCTTTAAAGGATACAATAGCCATTGTACCAAATATTTCCACTCTCATTCTCTCTTTCCCTTTCCTCTGGATTTTATTACTTCTCTTTCACTTCTACGTAGTCCCAACCTCCTCTCAACTTAACTTCACCCCTACCCCTCCCTTACTTACCTCTCATTTCCCCCTTACCACATTCTAACCCATTTCCCACATATCCTTACTTTTTCCTTATCTCGTTTTAATCATTTTTTCAGCACTTACCATTCCCTCACTGCTCTCTCACTCCCTCACTGCTCCATCAGCTCTACCTTTCACACAAGCTGTGAAAAAAGCCAATAAATTGATTGGATTCATAGGCAGAGCATTTGAATATAAATCAGATAATATCGTCCTCACTTTGTATAATTCCTTAGTACGCCCGCACTTTGAGTATTGCATTCAGTTTTTGTCACCGTATTATAAAAAGGATATGGAAAAGCTTGAAAGAGTGCAGCGAAGGATGACAAAGATGGTACCTAAATTGAGAAATAAACCGTACGAGGAACGTTTAGAAGCCCTGAATCTCTTTGCCCTAACAAAACAGAGGATAGGAATAGATTTAATTCAATTATTCAAGATATTCAAAGGATATGATAACATGGCCGTCGATAAATACTTCACAATTGATCACTCGAATTATACTAGAGGCATTGGGCATAAAATAATTTGGCAAACGAGTCCAGTCACATGAAGCTAAGCATTTCTTCTTCAATAGAGTTGTAAATATATGGAATATATTGACCTCCAGTGTTGTAAATTGTAAGACAGTACAAACCTTTAAAGGTCGCCTGGATAAATATTTGTCATCTAACCCCCAGCTTAATATGTTTACTCCTGAATAAAACACTTGTGTATGTATATTTTTTTATCTTTTTTTTTTTTAGAGCCTGGATCAATTTATTAAATGCAAATATAGTATATGCACAGATTAGGATATGCACAGATAACCCTGAGTTAAAGGTCACTACTCATATTTTCGACCTGTGATGGTCTGTGGATCACTAAGGGTCCCTGTTAGTTAAATGGCCACCATCGGGATTTTTTTTTAATGTACAAGGGGTCACTGCTTCAGGAGGTGACTTGTGTGCTTGTCCCACATGGGAAAGTTCCTAGTTTCAGTGGAATGAACGGAGCTGGGACCTGATTGACTGCTACCTACCTTAATAGTGCAAGGCAAAGCTGCCACACCATCCCTGAATATCCACACTGTGCACTGTGCAATTTCCACGCTGTGTCCGTAGACGCCCTGTCAACTCAACGTACCCATACGTAGTGACGTGTTAGTTATTTATTTATACGATTATTGATTTTACTTTACTACTTTCTCTTTCAGGTTATTCATGCTGGCAGCTCCTAAAATAATGTATTATAGATTGTAGTTTTTCCTTTTCAGTCTTTCCCATGAAATTTCCATGTCAGTTTTTCCATATTGCATGGTGGTTTTTCTCACCTTTTCTTGCCGGTTTTAACTGGAGGGTTTAGGGGCAGGGGGAGCCTTCTTGCTTTACTATCCTTATCCTTCAGTATATAGAGTTAGATCTGGTAGTTATAGTCTACTCTGTAACAAACAGCCTCGAAAGGACAATAAGGTCTGTTGCTGTTTGCTTTCCTTTGTACTCCTTTGTACTACCTTTGTACCTTACCTTTCTCTCACCCTTCCCTCACCTTTTCCTCGCCCCTCGAAAACCTATTCATCACTTTTCCCCCACACCTTCTTCTCGCCTTCACATCTCCCAAACTTTCCACATTCTTCCTCACTCCGAAACAGCCTCGAAAGGGCCATTAGGTCTGTGCTCTTCGCTTTTCTCTGTACTCCTTTGTCCCCCTCCCTCAGCATTCCCTCAGATCTCACTGTCTCCTCTTCTGCCTAAGCTCATTTCCTAGTTCAGTTTTAGTGCTATTAGCACACGGCCCCCTGCATACTGAACTGTGGTAACTAAAACTTTCATGAGCCAATGTCATTGCATCCCCTTCGTCTCACAGTTGTCTTAGACGATCACCGGCATAATTAGGTGAGATCGACCATGTTAAAGGGCTACAAAGACTTCATATGTACTCACACTGACCTTTATGACATCCCGGGTTCTGATGTTGAGTGGACTGATACCTGCCTTTGGTTGTTATTGTTCGTGGTTAAGGGGACTCCCTAACAGCTGTTTTTCCTCGATTTATTATTGGATACGCCAGTTAATATAATTTTATACGTAATTTATAAAGAGTATGAAGACATGAGAATAATTTAAGAAACACAGATGAGGATGTTAGGGTGTAATAAGCAAAATAAAATCGCTTTGGAAGAGGTGTTGGGGAGCGTCCTTAACCAACATGAATACAGGCCATAGCCTCACGTTGCTGTTCGCAACTTTTAGTGTGTTGTTTTGCAGAAATGAAATGTGGTGGGATTTTGCTGGTAACCTCTGCAATCTGACGACGAAATATTTAGAATAATGTTCTCCTTTTTTTCAGACGATTTCATATACTTTGGGATAAAGTAAGAATAAGGTAAATAAAGGTACTCAATGGATATTCTAGTTTATAAATGATGTTTGAGGGGTCAAACTCCAACCAGGAATTTTGCACCAAAGACAGTATAAGGAGTTGAAATGCTTAATAAATGAACAGTATATTTAAAATTTATATAACAAACTATTTGATACTTTTTTGAGAGAGAGAGAGAGAGAGAGAGACTCTTATCCGGAGTTACTCAACACACACACACACACACACACACACACACACACACACACAGGCTGAATCACGTGCAACGGTGTGGGGGAAGATCCCGAAAATGATATCATCTTGCTTTGCAGGACTGATAAAATACTTAAGTTGTTCCATCAATAAAACTGTGCATGGTACGAACGATATCACTTTCAGCCTCTTGTAATCTTAGCTGAATAAAATGATCCATTTTTAGCGGGAAATGAATGCTAGAGTTATCCTAGCAATAAAAGGGTTGTTAGTACCAGTATTAACACAGCCTCCTTCAGCTCATTGAAATGAATAAAATCGCCTGACGTTTGCTAAAACAGAATACAAAAAAATTTCCCTCTCACATTAGAGTTAGTCTAATCAACATGTTCATTAAGTTGAATAAAATCGTCTGACGATATGCTAGACTGATGTACTGCAATTGTCCTAACCAACTATGTTCTTACTACAGTTCTTCAGTCTGTCTCTGAAGGACTCTGCTGAAAGGTGAGAGAGAGGGAAATATTCTGAAGGGGTCGCCGCCCCTTATGCTTCCGGCTTCATCAACTTCTGGTAACTGACACTGGTGAATGGTTAGACCTAACTTTGCTTAACTGGTGGTGCAAAGGAATATATTATACATCTGTCTATTGCCAGAAGCCTTAATCCCGTAAGGGGTGGCCACAAACAAATCGCCTCCGTGTCCCTCTGTCCCCTGACATTTCACTGCCCTCCTCCCAGCTCACACCCCTTCCTCTCACATACCTCTCCACTCCATCCCTCCGTCTTATCCTCGGCCTCCTCCTCCCTCCCCCCCCCTCCACCTCACTCACATACACTATCCTCCTTAGTCTCTCGCTCTCCATCCTCTCCATATGACCAAACCATATTATGGCAATTCTCCTAACACATTCCATCATATCCATAACCACACCACAACGTTCCTTCACTTCCTCATTTGTCAGTCTGTCTATGTAACTCCACATGCTTCTGTCAAATAAATCATTTCCATTGATCTCACTCTTGAGTTGTGTCTTTCCAACAGCGTCCAAGCTTCGCGTCCATACATTAGAGTTGGTATCACAATGCTATCATGCAGCGACTTTTTTACTTCCATGTTCACTTCCCTATTTTTTATCACTGTTTTCAAAGAACAGGCAACCTTCCTTCCCGCTCTTCATCCTCCAAACTTTCATC
The DNA here is from genome assembly GCF_032717465.1 of Coenobita brevimanus. Taxonomy (NCBI): domain Eukaryota; kingdom Metazoa; phylum Arthropoda; class Malacostraca; order Decapoda; family Coenobitidae; genus Coenobita; species Coenobita brevimanus. The sequence goes on along the minus strand of NC_137065.1, from coordinate 19,438,323 downwards.
CTTACTCATCACACAACGTAATTACTTAAATGCACTCACATTGTCCATTTCCTCATCATCCAACCTCACTGTATATTAAGTGACTTCATTTCTTTCGAGGACCATAACTTACTCCTCCCTACATTCACCTTTTGATTCTGTTTCTGACACACTCTCCCAAACTCATTCACCAAGCCTTGCAGTTCCCCTTCGTCTTCGCTTAACAGTACATCTGCAAACAACAGTAAAGGAAGTTTCCAAATGATGCTCTCTCTCATTAAGGCTGCACTTGCATCCACTGCCCTTTTTTGTATCTCTTTTATAACCCCATTCATAAACACACTGAACAACTATCGAGGCATGACACACCCTGTTTCAGTCCAACATTCGGATAGAAAAATTCTCTCAGTTCACCATTCACACATATTGCAGTCTTAGCACCCTCATACATACTCTTCACGGCATTCAACAACTTCCCATTTACTTCTTATATTCTAAATATTTTCCACATTCCCTGTCTATCCACTCTGTCATATGCATTCTCCAAATCCATGCAGGCCACATACAACTTATTTCCCTTCTCTTGAAACTTTTCCACCAAAGACCTAAGGCTGAATATCAGATGTACACGGCCTCTTTCCTTCCTAAAACCTCCCTGTTCGTCTCTCACTAGTTCCTCTGTTAAGTCCATAAATTTGTCAATTAGTATCCTGCCATATGTTTTTTCTGTTACACTAAGAAGACAAATACCCCTATAATTACCACATGCTTCTTTTTCCCCCCTTTCCTATGTCTATGGGAAAAACTGTATCTGAGTTCCAATCCTCTGAGGCTCGCCCAGGCCAATTTGCACATCTTGCATATCTATTCTACTACTAACTCTCCCCCATGCATCATCATTTCACGACACACCCCTTCAGTTCCTGGGGTTTTCCCCATTTTGACTTTATTCATTGTTTTCACAACTTCCACCCTATTTATGTATTCTTTCTTTCTCACCTCCCTCCTTCTCCCAGCCATTCTGCGGCCACTTATACTCGCATTACTTTCATTCTCTATGTTTAACAGTTCCTTAAAGTGTTCTCTCCAACTGCTTATGTTTTCTCCCTTCTCCGCTGTCAATCTACCACCTTTATCTTTTACTCCCCGAGTAACTTCCTTATCACCATGTCTAACTCTCCTTACCTCCTTGAAGAACATTTTCTTCCACTCCCTCCACTTAACACTCAAATTCCTTCCAAATTCATCTTCCACTCTCTTCTTATTCTCTCTTAGGAATCTTTTCACCTCTCTCTTCCCCTCTACATATACTGTAATTCTTTCTTCTGTCTCTCAACTTTTTCCATTCTTCTGCTTTCAATCCACTCACCATACGCTCTCTTTTGCGCCACAGCTTGTCTCACGTCATTCCACCATGCTGTTCCTTGCATCCCCTTTCGTCTTCTCTTCACCCCACGGGCCACATGTTCTGGTGTCAACATCTTTCCATATGAAGTTGTAGTATCACACATTTTACATAATAATTTTTAAAGCTGTTTAGTCATAATTAACAGTGTGTAATGAAGTGTGAATGATGAACAACCAAATATCATTTCGCTGTTAGCTGTGGTATAGGAAGAAGGTGGATGGCAGACCAAGGGCCACCCTGTTTCAATCATAAAAAGAAGGTTAGGAGAAGTGAAAAGATATCTCAATAGTGCGTAAGTGTAAATTCCTGGGGAACCATTTATTATGTTGGTATATGTGAATGTACTTAATACCATTTTATAGAGGTGTATAATGTGCTAGTAGAGTTGTCATTTATCTCTACTTTTTGCATAAGCCCAGAGTATATGTAATGCTCGGCACCTCACTTTTTAGCTGACCTCAGCACCGCGCCCTAGTCCGCTCGGTGACTGTACAGCGTCAGAGGCCGTTTTACAGTTATAAAGGGAGGTGGTGTCGCTCCTACATATCTCTTGGGTCGCAGTTATATTATTCTGTACCCAATAAAGAGAGATTTAATCTGCTCATTTCTGTCACCTTACGCTACCACTTAATAACAGACCAGCTTCCACCTTCTCGTGGCAGAGGACCTTTGGTGGGAAGTGTCGGGCAGTGACGGCGAGTAGCTGACGTGTACTACAGACAGTGTCGTCGATCCAACACGGTGGTCTAGTTATACTAACAGCAGAACACTTAATATGTAGTCAACTGCTACTCCATAACGGCTACATTATTTTATTGGTGCTAGCGGTGGCACGATATTTAGTGCTAGCCGTGTACCGATACATTATTGGTGGCCAGCAGTACGACGATACATTTTATTGGTGCTAGCGGTGGCACGATATTTCGTGCTAGCCGTGTACCGATACATTAAATTGGTGTTCAGTGCTGGGATACGATACGTGCTAAAGGGATTTATGCTGTGAACCAGTAACCCTTGCAATCGCTCGTTCCTGAAGGTGAAACAGAAAATCTTACTCTACTGTTGTAAGGGGACTAATTTCCAGTGAGTTAAGTGGAGCAGATAAACTGATGTGGTGAATATTAATTCCTCTCATTATTCTGCCAGTGCGAGATTCCTATCTTAAGCACAAACTGGCAGTTTTCTCGCCCTGTGGTGTGCGAGATATCTCCATCTTCAAACGCAAACTGGCAAGAATGTCGCTCTCGTGTGCGAGAGGCGAGATAAGGGGATCAAGCCAGTGCGGTGAGGAGTGGGTCAACTAGCGAGCGACTTCTGGCAACTCCAGAGACGCGGACGGCCGAGCGAGCCGAGGGGGAAAGCCGAGAGCGGCCGAGAGATGCCATGATTGTGTGTGGTGCGTTGTGGCATCTGCCTGGCGTGGTGCAGGGCGACCAGTCGCTTGCTAACTCCCACAGCGAGCGGTCTGTCATGTATGGTTGGAGGAGTCTGGTGGAGTGTGGAACGTGGAATGTGGAACATCATCCTGGACTTTCATTCTAGGTAGTATCCATGCATTAATCCACACACACACACACTTGAATCAACACACGTTAGTTAGTTGATGAGTGGAAATAAAGGTTTCTCAGAATTCCCTTGAAATAAATATACTTTCTGTGTATTTTATGTTCCATTCTCTGTCACTTACCATAACTATCCTTTTTATGTCAGTTTATCTTCCTGTAACTGGGAGGGGAATATTACTGACAAGGTTGGATGCATACAGTGAAAAAGTGGGGATGTAGAATTAGGGAAATAGAGATTAACCCCACTAGACTCAGAATTTTATGAGTGGGTTGATACATCAAATAAAAGTGCTCAGACATATTAAATGAGTGAAGGACATATTGAGGATCAAGGTGATGAGGATATTTCTGAAGGACAGGATGAGGATTTGAACGTTTTGCATTTGCGTTCTGGTCATACTTATTCAACAGTCCCAGAGCAATCAGTTAGATCCAAAATGGCCACTAGTCTTGCTAGAGGGTAATCCTAGTGAGGAGACTGTGGAAGTTGAGACAACAACAGTACCTTTGGTCACTCAGGATATGCAAAATCCAGTCATTAGTGATAGTATTACAACCACTCACATACCTGTGTATACTTCAGATGTTTTTAGTACACCACAAGGTTTTGGACAGAATTTATTTTCTGTTCCTTATTCAAATGCATGGGGTATAAACACAGATGGTATTGGCATGCAAACCCAGAATCCTAATCAATGGGGCATGAATACTAATACTGACATGCAAACCCAGAATCTTAATCAATGGGGCATGAATACTAATATTGGCATGCAAACCCAGGGCCCTTATCCAGACACCTGGGGCATGACTAACAATATGGGCGTGCAAAGTCAGACTAACCCTCCTCCTTTGTGGCAGATACCTGTACCTAATCTGGCTACTGATATAGTACAGCAGCATCCTAACTGTACTGAAAGTCAGGCTTTGGCGAAGGCAGGCGTATGCTATGCAGAAGCTAGCAAAGCCTTGCAAACTTCGGGCTGGAGAAATACAGTTACTAGTTCTCCACAGCAAAGGACCAAGGCTGTTAAGCCAGAGGTGAAAAGATGGTATGTTATACATGGGCATTGTCCTGATGAAGGACTGTTGCCCTTTTGTCATTGAAAAGAGGAAGAAACTAGGGAACCCAGCTAGTTCGGGGGAAGCTCAGGGCCGCGCGCAAACGTAATTAAAATAGTACAATCCACCGATGCGTGTGTGGCAGCTATTACTAAGGTGGACTTATTATCTATTCCTTGGGTCATAGGGAAAGGCCAAGTGTCCCTGATCGTAGATACAGGGGCATGTACAAACATTATTTCTAGTAAAGCGCTGGAAAGACTTAAAAGTGAAATGCCTCTAACAAACTGGACATTATCACCACCTGAGTAATGTTGACAGGTGTGACAGGGAGTAGAATGAAGATTGTAAGCCAGGTGCCGTTGACACTGAGGGAAGATAAACGATCTCCTGTGTTACGTGCTACGTTATATGTGGTTGAGGATTTTCCTCTGCCAGCTGATGGGCTGTTAGGCTTTGAAACCATGGAGGAGTATGATATAGTAATACACCCTCAAAGACATTCCATTTCCTTTAATGGGAAAGAGTTTGTAGGCCTTAATCCCTCAGCAACACGAACTGGAACTGGCATCCAATCAGGAGCCGTCCAACCAGTTGTGACCCCGACAAGTGAAGCGTCAAGGGAGTCCCCGGATGCACACGAAGCGGAGGGTATGGACTGGAAGAAAGTCAGGGCTATGTGAGTGGTAATCACCACTTACCCAGTCAAACTGTCTGTAAAATTCCTGTCCGAGTACCTGACGTGTCGGTGGGAACTGATGTAGCATGCTTAACTGAGACTGTGAAACATAAGGCATTGTCGCTGGAATCGACTCTGACTAGCGTTGGCCAAGACCAGAAGACGCCCCTCTTCATCGCAAATATGAGTGGTGGCGCAGTTAAGCTCAGAGATGGTTGTTATATAGGCGACTTGATGTGCTATGGTGCCCCCATAAAGGAAGTCGACGACGTGCCGGTGATCTCTCCTGTAGTTACATCTCAAGCAAGGACTCAGTCGGAACCCGTACGTCTGGCTAAGGAAAAACAGCTGGAGCAATACGTGAAGGTCACGGATAATGTAGACCATAAAACACGACTCCTAGCCCTCCATAGAGAATTTTCCGACGTAGTAGCACTTCCGGGAGAAGCGCTGGGTAGGACGGATAGGGTGAAGCATCATATTGGTTTGTGCCCTGGTACAAATCCAATTTATGTGCCCGCATACCATCTACCGCACAGCCAAAGGGAAGCAGTGGATGAGGAAGTTGAAAGGATGCTGCGTGATGACGTTATCCAGCTTTCCTCCTCGCCTTGGAATCCGCCACTCTTTCTAGTGCCTAAGAAGGACGGTGGTGTGAACTGACAGGTGGAGCTGACCGGAGAGTCGCGTCCCATTACTGCTTTTAGCACTCACCGTGGGCACTTTGAATTTCTCCGGATGCCTTTTGGACTGAGTAATGCTCCTTTAACATTTCAGCGGATGATAAACCAATTGTTTGGCGAGATGTTAGGGCAAGACGTCTTAGCGTATCTAGATGACCTAATCATCGTGAGTAACAATGTCAACAGCCATTTTAACAAGTTAAAACGAGTGATAGAAACCTTGAGATCCACAGGTCTGAAAATTAAGCTAGCTAAGTGTGAATTTCTGAAATCCAGTATTAGATTTTTAGGACACCTAGTTGATGGTAATGGCATCAAGACTGTGCCAGACAAGGTAAGGCCAATGTTAAATTTTCCTACACCACAGAACAAGGATCAGATAAGATCGTTCCTAGGCCTCACTGGCTTTTATATGAGTTTTGTCCACAGGTATGCCATCATAGCATCACCTTTAACAACGCTACTTAAGAAGGACGCTGCATGGAAATGGGGACCCTCGGAAGAGAAAAGCTTCAACGAGCTCAAACAAGCTGTTAGAAACACCCGTATTAGCGTTTCCTGATTATACTCAACCTTTCTATCTGTGCACGGACGCCTCAGGTCTGGGTCTGGGAGCGGTGTTACAGCAGAAGGATGAGCAAGGTAAGACACATACCATAGCGTATGCTAGTAGGGCATTAAGACCCCCAGAGAAGAACTATTCGACAACACATTTGGAGACATTAGCAGTCGTGTGGGCGTTAGGACATTTCCGGGATATTATTTTTGGCTACCGGATAATTGTTTAACTGACCATGCACCCATACGCAACTTGTTTAAAGGAAAAAACTTGCACGGTAAGGTTGCGCGTTGGTTTGGCAAGGTAATGGAGTTTGATCCAGAGGTCAGATATTTATCAGGCCGTCAAAATGTTGTAGCCGACGCGTTGAGTAGAAACATTGCTGCTACCATAGCCGAGGATGTTGCTCTTGCTGAGTATTCCTCAGACACGGTAAAAGCGGAACAATGTAATGATGCGATGTGGTCTCAAGTCATCTATGCCTTGGAGTCTGGTGACGAGACTTGTCTACCTGAACTCCCAGTACCAATGACTCACTTCCATCTTCAACAGGGTCTTTTGTATAAGCAACCCCCAGGGAAGGACACTGCATATCAGTTGGTTGTTCCTGCTCTTACAGCAAGCCGTGCTACAGTTAGTTCATGACGTACCTCAAGCGGGTCATCCCGGTTGCGATGCATACGTGAGGCGAGAAAGAAATACTATTGGCCGACCATGAGGAAGGACATAGAAGCCCACGTCAGTTGCGTCAAATGCGCGGAAATACGAGGAACGACGGGACTTCCGACTCCCATCTTAGAGTATCCTCTACCGGAAAAACCCTGGGATACAGTCTCCATTGATCTCTTAGCGTTGCCGAGAAGTCGTCAAGGTTCAAGTTATGTACTGGTGGCAGTGGACCATTTCTCACGATTCACTGTTTTAGCACCTTTACAGACGAAAACTTCAGAGGAGGTGGCGCACGCTTTTGTGACTTCAGTGATTTGTCCATACTCTACACCTAAGGTATTGCTCAGCGATAATGGCAGTGAATTTCGTAACCAGGTGTTACAAGAAATCTGTCGTATGTATGGAGTAAAGCAAGTTTTTGTAACGCCTTACAGTCCTAAGAGCAATGGCCTGGTGGAGAGAACAAACAGGAAGATACTGGAAGTCTTGAGACCAGTAATAACCTCAAATCAGGAGGATAACTGGGAAGACTGGTTACCACATGTAGCGGCGACCATCAACTCCTCAGAAAATTCATCAACTGGGAAGTCTCCTCATTATATCCTTTATGGAGAAGAGAAAGTGTTACCCTACGATTTGTTGGCTGGACCTCCTACTCCAATATACAACGAAGAAGACTACGCAAAGGTACAGTTGATGAAATTCCAATGTATACACAGTGAAGTACGGAAAAGATTAAAAGCCTCAAGAGCGGAGATGATGGCGAAACAACACAAAGGTAGTCAAGAAAAGACGTTACAGGCAGGCCAGAAGGTCATGATCCACAACCCTGAGAGAATTTCCAAGCTCAGACCTAAGTTCCGCGGACCATATACCGTTGTGGAACGAGTACGTGGAAATACTTATGAATAAAGGATGAAGCTAATGGAACTCAGGAGGCAGTACATACTGATAGGATCAAACTAGTAAGTCAAGAGCTAGGCCTATCATCTGATGTGTTGTGCCCTCTGTCTTCGTCGCAGTCTATGTCGTCATCCGTACCTGTCCCTAACCAAGAGTATCGCAGCAAGCTACGATCCCACAACAAGAGTGATTAAGGGAGTATCTACTCTTGCAGAAAAAAATGTGGCTGTGGCTCATACTCCTCGTGCGTTGCTTGGGGTGGACCTATGGAATGACATCGGACATGGACACGACTGCGTTAATGCCAGGAGCACTGAAGAGCCCACTTGGAGAAGTCGTGGTAGTGGAAGATGCAGTATGCGTCTACTATCCAATGGAAGGCTATCTCCAAATGCCAGATATTGTCAAGGAGGTCTCCAAGGGCTTGTCGAATCTCAGACAGCAACTATTGGAAGTGGGAAAGATGTTTAATCGAAACCCACGATTGACAAACTCTGACACTGAAGCTTTGTTGAGCTTCAGACTAGGCATATAGACAGGCTCACTGACAGGCTCACTAACTTGCATGTAGTTTTACCTAACGTACACTCTGATCTTTCCAAGCATGTCCATGCACGTACTATGAGAGGACTTGTGGATTTTCTAACTCTTTGGTACGGCATTAGATAAGGATGTAGTGCAATTGGGTAGACAGATGCATGACTTGACACTGGCCGCTAAAGCCAATAATAGCCAATAATAGATTAATCATGCATGTGTATAAACAGTTCGATGAGTTCACTAACAAAGCTAACGAGATAATTAGGACTACCAACCATCTAGTAGAGCTTGTGAACAACATCTAAATTAATCTACTAACCCTAGCTAACTTGGTGTTATTCGCTGAGTACTTACATGCTCTCGACGAGTCAACCACTGCTTTGGAGAAGCATGCAGCCAATATGGTGGACGGCTTAATCGATGCAAGTTTGAACAGGGTTAATGCTTTATTGCTGCCTACTAATATATTACCAAATGCACTTGATATAGCTATGTGGAAGCATGGACTTATGCCACTCTTTGATCTGAGTCAACTGGAATTATTACCCATTGTTAGAGGCCCAGTTGACCCATGAAGGCATCCTTATATTGGTACCTATGAGGAATGCTGTAACATACCAGGCATGGCGGTTCATTTCCTTCCCTTTTGCTACTGCTAATAGTACACTTATTGTTACTGAAGAGGGTCCAGAGGTGCTAGTTGTCTCAGATGACAAGAAATATGTAGCAGAAACGACTGTGGATGAATTTGAGAAGTGTAAGGCCTCATTTCTTGATCTCCATGTATGTCCTGCTTTCCATTTTGTCTTCGTACCATTAAAGGTAGAGGAGTGTAAGAGGGCCTTGTCGGACACAAATACTTCCTCCGCTCTGCAACGTTGCACTTTCCAACCCATTCAGTTGAAGTCAGTTTTCCATGCTCATATTCATGCGAAACAGTACTTTTACTTTCCTGAGACAGAGGATGTAACTGTGATTTGTGCCTTGCAGAATCATTCCTTACAGTAAAGGGGTACTATATTGCACCTGATTTTTGTGAGTTACACAGTAAAGAGATAGCAGTTCTGCCTAGCAAGCATCATCTAGCTTTGACAGTGAACTTCTCATCCCAGTTACGACCCTTTTTACCTTCATTCAATGTTACTTCCTTGAATGTGAACAGGCTGTCTCATGTATTAAAGGAGCTTACCTTCCTCTCCCACCTGAACAGGACTGATTTAGAGCCTTATGTACTGTCTTATCTTCCTTCATACCTTTCTCCTTCCTATTTTGGTCCTGGCGTTGGTCTTCTACTTATTGTGGTCTTGTCCTGTGTTTGTGGTTTAGGCTACTATTTAAGGCGCCAATTAAGGAACCCACTGATACCACGTGTCCGTACTCGAGGATTGCAAGTGGATGTTCCTGAATAGTTAGCTACCCTACACTCTGGTTAGGCTACACGGTAGTTAGGACAACAATGTCGACGAGGACGTCAATGGTGTGGCCGAGCGATGTTCTGGTGTCAACATCTTTTTCCATATGAAGTTGTAGTATCACACATTTTACATAATAATTTTTAAAGCTGTTTAGTCATAATTAACAGTGTGTAATGAAGTGTGAATGATGAACAACCAAATATCATTTCGCTGTTAGCTGTGGTATAGGAAGAAGGTGGATGGCAGACCAAGGGCCACCCTGTTTCAATCATAAAAAGAAGGTTAGGAGAAGTGAAAAGATATCTGAATAGTGCGTAAGTGTAAAGTCCTGGGGAACCATTTATTATGTTGGTATATGTGAATGTACTTAATACCATTTTATAGAGGTGTATAATGTGCTAGTAGAGTTGTCATTTATCTCTACTTTTTGCATAAGCCCAGAGTATATGTAATGCTCCGCACCTCACTTTTTAGCTGACCTCAGCACCGCGCCCTAGTCCGCTCGGTGACTGTACAGCGTCAGAGGCCGTTTTACAGTTATAAAGGGAGGTGGTGTCGTTCCTACATATCTCTCGGGTCGCAGTTATATTATTCTGTACCCAATAAAGAGAGATTTAATCTGCTCATTTCTGTCACCTTACGCTACCACTTAATAACAGACCAGCTTCCACCTTCTCGTGGCAGAGGACCTTTGGTGGGAAGTGTCGGGCAGTGACGGCGAGTAGCTGACGTGTACTACAGACAGTGTCGTCGATCCAACACGGTGGTCTAGTTATACTAACAGCAGAACACTTAATATGTAGTCAACTGCTACTCCATAACGGCTACATTATTTTATTGGTGCTAGCGGTGGCACGATATTTAGTGCTAGCCGTGTACCGATACATTATTGGTGGCCAGCAGTGCGACGATACATTTTATTGGTGCTAGCGGTGGCACGATATTTAGTGCTAGCCGTGTACCGATACTCAAACACCACCTCACATGCTGCACAGATTTCTTCTGGGAATATCTTGCACACACCTTCCTCCTCCCCCATCTCCTCGAAATCGTATTTACCCAATCGCTCCTCTACTTCTGTCTTATATTCTGACATTTTTCCATCCTCTTGTAACCTTTCTACCTCCTTGTATGAACTACTTCCTCCTGTCCTTCCTTCCCATTGTTCATCCAGTGCATTTGTACACTGACTTTCACCACAACCAACAGGTGGTCAAAAAGTCCATTCCCCCCAACCTATGTATGCTCTTGGATCCGTTACATACCTTCTAACTCTCTCATTCATACACACATAATCAGTCATCGCCTTACGTTCATTCAGATCACTTCCCACCCTTCTCATCACTTGCTACTTATATCTGTGGATCATTTTGTGCCTAAAGAGGGTATTGGCTGTCACCAACCCCCTCCCAGCACAAATGTCCACTAGAGCACTGCCATTCTCATCCACTTCTGCAGGCTCACCCCACTCACCAACTACTCAACCCACCTTCACATTCCTTTCTTTTCCATTCATAATTGCATTAAAAAAAAAAAAAAATCCTCTAAAACTTTTACATGAACGCTTCCACATTTGACCAAAACTCTTCTTTCACTCTGAACGATCTTGCGTTGGTGCATACGCACTCACACAATCGGCCACGTTTCTATTCCTACTTTCAGTCTTACCCACATAATCCAAGAACCAACTGATCCATACTCTCTTATATTCTTCTTCCATCCCTTGCACACGACAATACAGTACATACACCCTCTTTTGCCCTCTCATTCGTACCTATTCCCGTACATGTATCCCGTCTATACTCCCACTCACTCATGCCCATCATTTTCATCAATACAAATTTTGCACGAGAAGAACAGCTTTTTGCAAGCTTCCAGTCTTCATTCAAATGAAGTTTATCTCTGTTCTATGGAGGAACAAAAAGACCCCTCTGTATAAAGGGGCTTATATAATCTTATAGATTAGACTAATTACACGTACCCTCTGAGCTACACCTTCAAATTCATATTCCGGTCAGCTACCTCCACCAATTCTTCCACTTCCGACACTGCTCGTTCACCGATTCCTAATTCACCCTGTATCGCCACTTATCAGATATTCAGTGACCTTTTCCGGGTGGAAAGTCCACCACTCCACATTTTTTGCTTGTCACTTTAACCCCTTCACTACGATGACGTATTTTAAAAATTTATTGCTCCTATACCATGCGGTTCCGTCACTCCTTGAGGACTCTATTTGTAGTAATGATCTGTAAATGGACTGAAATAATTTGAAGTAAACAAGAATGAAACAGAAAAAATACTACGTGATATATTTTCTTAAATTGATTTAAAGCAAGTACTTTTCTTCAGCATCTTCCTCCATCATATTGTTAGGAAGCGAAACTTGCCAGTTAGGCGCTCGAGATGTATCTCGACGTTTCCCATTGTTTACGGTAGCTAGTTCCGGTACGAGTCGCCAGTTTGCCTGCTGCTTGTGAGCGTAGTTATTTCATAATTCATGCATTGGTTTTTATGCTCTTTTTCTCAATAATGTTTTATTTATGTGATTGTTCGTTAAATTATGTCATTTAAGTGTTATGTACTGTAAGAAATCTCTTTTCATGTTTTGGATACCTCCGAATTGGTAACTGTTGTTGTTTGGGGCAGGTACAAGACCAGCATGCTCTAGAATGCTGGAGAAATAATGCATCCTTATTAAAGGATGGATAAGAGAGTAGAACGAGTTCAGTCGGTTTTCAGTTCAGTTTGAGTAACTGAGGTTTACAGAGCAAGATTACAGAGCCGTGTACGTGCTCGAGGAGAATCCCTACAGCAGCTTGCTCATTACTTGGAGAGTATGGCATAGTCACAAGGCGTACCCTGGAGCAGCACCTCACCTGTTGGCTATTCTACTGAGGGACCAGTTCTTCGATGCTCTTGATAGTGCAGAGTTGAAAAAGCAAGTGACGCAGGCATAACCAAGAAGCATGCAAGAAGCAATAGGCAGGGCTCTATAATTTGAGTTCTACGTCAGGTCCAGTACATCCACTTTTCAGCCAGGTCGTAGTGCAGGATTGAAGGCAAGAAAGGGGCAGGTATGTGAAAAGGAAAAATTTGAGGGACATTGCTGGTACTGTGAAAAGCCAGAACACAGAAAGGAAGACTGCTTCAAATGGAAGAGGGAACAGGAGAAGACCGAAGGAAGCTGTTGATTCTACAGGAAGTCAGGGCACAAGAAGGAGGATTGACACAAATGGAAGAAGGAGCAAGAACAGATCAGTGCATGGAAATCTTCAATTGTAACAAAAGTGTGTTGGACGTGTACTGACGTGGGACACTTCAGTTCTGAGTGTCCGAAAAGGAAGAAAAAGGATGATGAGAAGAAGGTTGCAGAAGACCAGAAAGGAGCAGAAAACTAGTGGAGGCTGGTGTTAAGGGGTAACCACCAGCCACCTTTCCCAAGTAGCCCCACCACAGAGAAAATGCAAGAGGACGGCAATCAATAGTGTGCGAATAGACGGAAGGATAGATGGAAGGAAGTGTTCCCTGGTGATTGGTTCGGCCTCAGAGCAGACTTTTGTGAGGCCTGATGTGGTACATGATCGGTATCTGCCTGAGTCATCAGAACAACTGTATGGAGTAATTGGGCACCATGCAGAACTGAGGGGACCCCTGGATGTCCGGACTGAAGTGGCAGGGCAAGAGGCTACTCTTCAGGCTACATGGCCGACATGGAGGATCCTTGCCTTCTGGGTCTGGACTATCTGATGTCCATGGGATGTGAGCTGGACTTCTGCTCCATGCAGCCGAAGGTTCTAGGAAGGTTGGTTCCCGTCACAACATTGAATCATACCAGTTCTTGTGGCGAGGTAAGGGTGCTCCGCACTACTGTGATACCCCCAGAATCAGTACTACTGCTCCAGTGCAAGGTGAGTGGCTCTTTTGACAGCTGTCTAGGGTTAGTGGAGCTTGATGTGCAGTGCAAGACAAAGGCCAGAGTGATGCTGGGGAGAACCCTGGTGGAAACAGGTGCAGATGAAGTGCTGGTTGCGGTGGCCAATTCCTCCCGTGAGCCACAGAAAATCAACGAGGGAGAAATTCTGGGAGTGTGCCAGGTGGTGGATCCTGAGTGGCATCAGAGAAAGGCCTGTAAATGGAGCATAGTAAAAGAAGATGGGTATCTGCCATAGCACTTAAAAGACCTTTTCTCAAGGAGTTGCCAGTGCCTGGATGGTTCACAAGTGCTGAGGTTGAGGCAGCTGCTGACAGAATTTGCTGATGTTTTTTCCACGGGAGACCTAGACCTGGGGTGCACTGATCTGGTGGAGCATAGTATAGATACCGGGGATCACCGCCCAATTAAGCGGCCAGCATGGAGGATGGGGCCAGCCCAAAGGCAAGAAATGGAGAAGGTGATGGAGAATCTCTAAAGTCAAGGAGTAATGGAAAAGTCCCGCAGTCCTTGGGCATCAGCAGTGGTTCTGGTAATGAAAAAGGATGGCTTAGTAAGGTCCTGTATGGATTATCGAGCCCTGAATGAAGTGACAGTGAAGGATGCATACCCCTTGCCATGAATTCATGACACCCTGGATGCTCTGTCAGGTGCCAAGTGGTTCTCCACCCTAGACATGAAGATAGGATACCTCATCAGCTTTCCATCCACCTCGGGAGTACCGTCCTGCTCGACTGGTGCTACAGTCTACTCCTCTTGTACACCTTAAGGCTGACCATAGGAAGAACAACTCACTGGGCAATGTCCTTCCTGTATTGAACTACTGCTGTTGGAGCTTGTTGCAGTGTGGGGACGTGGACGTAACGATATTGCTTCACTTTACTATTTTACTTTTTCGTATATCCGAATATGCAAACAGATTTGAAGGCTCATTCCCTGAGGCCCAATATTTCTACGTCCCACACACCTTCATATGCCACCACTTTGATACTAAGAACTTATCCATTGCCCATCCTGATATCATACCGGGGCTGCTTCATTCAGGACTTACGTAACAAGATTACTAAGTCGTGTTTTTATGACATGTCTCTGGGTATTGTTGAAGATCAATAAAATGTGTTTTAAAGAAATTCAATGATCAAACTCTTCTTTGCCCTAGGCTGGAAATGAACTAGAGTCCTTTTGAACACTAGACTGCTTACCTAATCACATTACCATCACCCCTGCAATTTTCTTAGAAAGTTTAATAGCTCAGGCAATGACATCTCAACAGAATATTCTACCCTCATAAAAGACACATTACATAGCCCTACATCCTGGAAAAAAAAAATGCTGATTTGATTTTAAAAATGATCTTGTACATCTTGATGGTGCTGATTTCAGAAATAAAGCCAGAATTTTGTTTCCACAAAACTGAAGCAGAAAAGTAACGGAATTTTTGAAAATGCAGTTCTGCTACATAGTTAATTTTCTTTGATGTTGACGCAAAATCTTCGTAAGCACCAGCAGCAGCCGGCCATCATGCCTGTGTCCATCTCTCTTGATAGATTTGTTGTCTTTCTGTTCTGATGGAATCAGTCTCCCTGTTCTTCACTTTTTCAGGAAAAAATGTCTTCCTGACTAGGAAGGAAAGAAAATTTGACACTCATGTTGCATCCTAGTTTCTAAATGTTTGTAAGTAAAGTTACAAGGTGGTTATAGTTTCAGCCTTAGTAGATCCAAGAAAGTATGATACAACTGCTGCATATGCATTCCATGCCTGGTCTCACTAAGCTGGGGAACTGCTTGTTTTTCATCAGTGGTCTTATCTGAGGGCCATCACATTTACTAGCCTCCAGTTTTCATTTACTGTAGCAGGAAAATTTTGAGCACAAGTATTTAAAACGGACTGCTTTATCCAAAGCTTTCACCAACTGTTCCATCAGAGTGCTTAATGTGCAGTGGTGGAAGCGGGATTATCTCCAGATTAGATGAAGGCTCATTCAAGTTGTATTTTTCTCCAGCTGTGATTTTCTCCTGCCACACTTTTACCCAATGTTGATTCCTCGCACTACCGTTCCATAAACGTAAAAACCAAGGACATCTGGTGTAGCCACCTTGCTATCCTGGAAGCACTGACAGTACTTGTATATCCCAGCAAATGATCCAGCTGTATTCATTGCAATTTACTTTTCCTTTTTTTTTTTTTTTTTCATATTCTCATAGCTTTCCCAACTGGAACTGAAGGAAGTATATTTCCATTATGTAGTAAAATACACTTGAGACTTCTCCTTGAGCCATCAATAAAGAATCTCCATTCATCAGTCTTTTTGTGACTGCAACTCACTATTTCCAAAAGACATTTTGATGTCATCACAAAATGCAAATTCATTCTCCGTTTTGGAGATCGGTAGTAATTCCTCCTTCCTGGTTCTGAAGAAAGAAAATGTTGTTCCTCGAGCCAGCATTTTCTTTTCATTCAGTCTTGACCCCAATGCAGAATCCCCTGGCCAATCAAGATCTGTAACTATTTTATTCAATATAAGCCTTACTAAACAAAATAAATTGTGCTGTCATAAGATCGAGACGTAGATAAATGAAATCACTATTATCATCACCATTTTCTTCGGACAGACGTACCAGTAGGTCAACTTCATCTTCAGGAAAAGGTAATGTAATAAAGACTGGATCAAGTACTTCATCGAAGTAAGCGATAGATCTTTTGGCTATCGGGAGGTCAGGATATTTCATGGCAGATTTTGCCTTGGTACTGATAAGGTAGAAATAGCAATCATCGAGATGAGTTTGCAGTTTTCTCTAAACCGGTGGAAACGCAAAATCTGTGCTCCTCTTTTTCCTTTGGTCCATTGACTCAGGTTTTCAATACAAGATCGGCAGACTGAATGATGGGCCCAACGTTTATCTTGGTCACCCAGTTTCATTCCAAAATATGCCTGATATGCTCTTCCAACAAAGTCTGATAACCTGGATCCTCTGTTTTGGTTCATCAAAACATTTGCAGATGTCACAAAAGATATGTAGGTCAAGCTTACACTTTTTTTTTGGCCAGCTATCATAGTTACAACTTACGAATGGAAAACAAATGAGCAGTACAGTAACATGGAGATAGTTGAGGAACTACAGCAGCACACAATAGTTAATGCAATTGCCCAACACTATATCCGACACAGCAATCTTGGCTCAATCAAAACAATATCCATCAATGTTCATGAAACATCCGGCACTGAAATAGGATGTAACCAGCGGTCCGGTGTAATATCTTGCGTTGAGGGGTCCCAACCGGCTCGTAAGCGGTAGTCATTCATGACCAGGGGAAATCTCAAAATGCAGAAGTCAATGAAAACACACGCTACACACCAGCCAGTCAGAATCCGCCTCACTCGGTGCACTGAGAATACCTGGAAGCTCTCATTCTCGCCAGTGGATGTTGTTCAGTGAAGATGAGTCTGTGCACTCCATTCTTCCAACCATGTGGTCGCAAAACCCTGGTCCTGTTACTGACTCCGTGGCATCCTATGTTCGAGGTAGTGTACTGCACAGTCATCCTAGTGCTCCATTGTCATTGTAAAATTATTGTGTACTGTACTGTTTACGAGTGTGAGTGCCAACCCCCAGTACTATTCCTCCAACCTCTTAGTGCTGCTTCTCCTATCCTACTGTGCTGCTTCTCCTGACGTGCCTCACCTGTGGCCTGAAAGTGTTTGTAACAAAGGTAGAGTTGTTGTGCATCATGGCTGAGTTTGTGGCTTTTGTGGAGGTGTCCTGGCTGCTGCAGGTCGTGCTGGCCTTGTGTTTTGTCCTGGTCCTTGTCTCGATGGAGCCTCCATCACCTGCTAAGGGGCGTCATATCGTTTTCTGCACGGAGAAGATGGAGATAATCGGTAAGATAGAGCAAGGCCGAACCATTGCAAATCTAATGGAGCACTACAAAATGCCCTAGACCACAATGCAGGATTTGTGGAAGAACAAACACTGCATCAAGATGTTCTTCCTGGGTAAACATGATGAGACTGTGCAACGGCATTAACACAAGATGATGGCCAAGCCACAATTGTGAGAACTCTACCAGGCCTGCCTGAAGTGGTTTCAACAACAGCATGTCAATGGCATGATTGTGTATCCCGTCACACTGAAGGTTGCAACCACCAAGCTCCCTGAGCAACTGGGGATCGTGGATTTCAAGCAGTCGTAATTAAGTTTGAATGACCGTTCAAACTTCGACATGGGCTTTGCAACAAGATGATCTATGGTGAACCACTGGATGCAGACACTGAAAAAACTGATGAGTTTTGCACCAAGCTTAAAATCCTGATTGATTAAGAAGGGTTATATCTCAATCAGGTTTATAATGCTGACGAAACTGGTCTGTTTTTCAGGTCAGTGCTGGCTCATACATTGGCTGACGAGAAGGAGGAGTCGATGCCTGGTCATAAGGCGAGCAACAGTGCAACTCTGTTTCATGTTGTGCCAATGCAACAGGCTCCCATCGTCTGAACCCTGTTGTAGTGGGGCACGCTAAACAGCCGCGTAGTCTCCTGGGTTAATGGATCGTCTCCCAGTAATTTACTTCCAGACACTGAAGGCTTGGTTTGCCTGCAAGATCTTCAAAGTTTGGTTCTACAATCATGCTATTTGTTATCAGATGGAGAGTCTTGGCCTTGCCTGCAACCAAGCGAAGGCTTTGCTACTCCTCAGCAACACCAATGCGCATCCATCTGAGACAGAATTGGTCGGAGATGAAGGTCATATTAGGGTTATGTTCTTGCCCCTTAATTCTACCTCAGTCTTGCATCCCATGGACTAGGGTATTATTGCGGCAACGAAGCAGCTGTACTGGAAGTAGGTGTGTGGAAGATGTAATGGTTGTGCCCGAGGATGAGGTGGAGGCGGTCCAAGGCATGGCCAATAGGGGGAAGAGGGCATTGGCCAATCTCAAGTGATATTCCAAGTCTACAATCTACAACTGACAACTGAGCGTAGGCTTGAAGGGAACTCTCTGCACTCACGCTTGAGCATAGTTTCAAGAAGTTCCTCAAGAGTCAAGAGGCCATTGCTGACATTACCTATTTTGAAGCTCAGGACTTTGTCCAGCATATGAAAGCAGCTTTAGAGCTGGTAACTGAGAACATGATTCACAATTGGCTGGAAGTGGAAGAGGGAGACCCCGGGTATCAGACTCTGTCCAACATGGAAATTGTGGAGTCCATGACCGCAGGGAACACAGAACCTGAAGTGGAGGAGGAAGAGGATGATGATGATGACAATGAAATGGCAGAAATCCTGAGGCTTCAGTAGGTTCATGATGCAGTGATGTAATTTTGAATTGAACCTCGAGGCTAAACAAGCCCGAGTGATTATGTATTCTTGGTGATTATACAATGTCTGCATTGTACCTCGAGGCTAAACAAGCCCGAGTGACTACGAATCCCTGGTGATTAAACAATTTTTGAATTGTACCTCGAGGCTACACAAGCCCGAGTGATTATGCATTTTTGGTGATTATGTAGTAATGACGATTATGAACTATAAATAATCCTGAAATTATAGTGGATTATAGAGAATGACATGATGAGAGTATATTATATGGACGAAATAGAACACGAGTAATAATTCTTATTAGTTCGAGGCTATGCCAGCCCGAAAAGACAATCCAAACTCGTAAACAGGTCCCTGTCTTGAGGCTATTGTCAAGCCCAAGAATAATTGACAAAAAGAAAGTAAGGTACAATGACCTCATAAATCGCTTGTATGTATCAAATTGATTTCGCCTGGTGACAATGTTGGAGGAATGATCATCCAATCCATGGTTTAAATGTACAATCTTCTTTCATATGACAAAGGGTCATGTGGTTAAAAACGTTTTGTGGAAACCAGCATAAAGTTATTAAAGTATCTATCTTTTTTTTTTCTCTCTCTTTCTTAGTGTACCTAATCAAGGGAATTAAGCCCTCATGCCTGATTCACTCCCCTTCCAATTCAAGATTCCTTCGCTGAGGGAACGATGACCACCTGTGGTACTGACTAAATCTAGGCTCGGCCAAAAACTACAAACACTACCAAAATTTTCTTAAATAACTATCAACTATTATACTAAGTCGAGTACCACCTGTATTATCCATGCATGAGTTGATCAGTACCAACAACAGGTAAGATTATAAATATCCGTCATTATGCTGGATGAACCATAACGGTGGGGATACTAAATTCTTACCGTTACACCTGTACAGTTGTTATTATTTTTGTGAGTGCTCTGGAAGTCTCCAACCATCTAGCTGTTGTGTAATTTGAGTATAAGTGTTATTACATTTTTTTTCTTGTACTGTATAGCATAAGGTGTTAATTCGTGGGCCTAGTGAGGTTTTTGTGATTCATGTGTTTTAGGTGTCAGCCAGTAGTAATAATATTTTGTATCTGTAATAATATATCTTGCATTAACTGAACATTATCCGGTTTTCTCATTTTATCAGGGCTGACTTAGATAAATTTACTCTTGCTAATTTCGTGTTAATAGAGGCTATTGCAGTTAACCATATATTTAACTATGTTTTTTGCCATTACATTATCCTTATGAGTCCTGAATGTTTAGTTGTTAGTTTGAACATTAAACTTTAACTTGTAATTTTACCTAACTCTTTTGTTTTGAACCTGGAACTTTGCGGGACAGTAGCGATTTTAGTATTCTCACTTGAAGTGTTCATTATCTCTCTCTGTTCCTTAACAATATATATATATATATATATATATATATATATATATATATATATATATATATATATATATATATATATATATATATATATATATGAACATGCATGAATACATATATGCATACGTTCATACATACATACATACATACACACATACATAAAAAAATGCAAATATACATTCACATTTATACATGAATATTTTCATAGCGGATATATAACTGAACATACATACATGTATATACAGTATATAACGTCTTCCTCCCTTTTTTGCATAGCAAAGGTGGTTCAGCATCTCTCAACAGTATAACCACCATCACCAACACCATCACGACTACAGCATCATCATCGTCATCATCGTTCCAACCCTAATTATCAGCGATAAGATAGATCCAGAAAGAAGGGTAATGAGAACCCCCCCCCAAAGAAAGAAAAGCAGCACAGTAGTACACGCGGTGACACACAGAAATTGACACATTATCATAGTCTGCACCATTATTTTCACTTCCAATTAATAAATCTCATTGTACGCAAAAGAGAATGCATTTATCTTTGTGTTTAGCTATTCACCCCCTCCCCCCAAAAAAAAGGATCTGATACCTTTCTTGTGTGTGTGTGTGTGTGTGTGTGTGTGTGTGTGTTGCTCTTGGTGTGTGCGTACCTATTTCTGTGCTGTGTGTGCAGGTGTACTCGTATGTACACTGTGCGATTAGGAGTGCACGAAAGAGAGAGAGAGAGAGAGAGAGAGATGGTGCATGTGCACTGAAATGTCTTTATGTTATACAATGTTCATGGTAAAATATGCGTAGGACAAAATCACATCTGCGTTTATCGCCATTTCTTTACCTTGTCATCACCTACCCCTGCTGCCCTTCCCTGCCTCCCTCCTCTCTCCCTTCCCAACTCCCTTCCTTCCTGCCTTTCCCTCTGCTCCTCTTTCTCTGCCAGACTCTCCATGAACTTGGGATCTTGAAGATTTGAGGATCTTGTGTTGATGGCGGTTCCAGTGAAGAAATGATTGTATCTTATCTTTCAGGTTACATATTCCATGTGGAGTTGTCTGTGTCCCTCTCCACCAACGCTCCCTTCTCCCTCTTCGTCTCCCGTTCTCCCCCTGTTCCCCGCTCCCTCCCTTATCTCTCCAACTTTCCCGTCTCCCCCTCCCCCTCTCGTTAGTCATGTGTATTCAGGGTTCTTGTCACCCCCTCTTCTCTCGCACTCCACCTCCTCACTTTCCCCCCTTTTCCTCCTCTCTCAACCTCTGTTCCTGACTTTTACCCTTATCTTCCACCAGTTTCTTATCCCTTTCTCTCGGCTGTGTGTTATATTTTTCTTGTTCGGGTTCCCTCGACCCTCCCTAATTCCCCCCTTCTCTCCAGTTCCCCCACTTGTCTTTGTTTTCCTTCGTCTCCCCCGTCCTTGTTCATCTCCCCAACTTCCTTTATTCAATCCTTCCATCTCCTCCTCTCTCTTACCCCAGTTTCCCTTCCGCCCCATGGCTTGTTCATTCCTCTTCCCCTCCCTCCTCATTCTATCATTTCCCAATACCTACCTCCGCCTTCTCTCTCTTCCTCCCTTAACTCATCATGCTATTGTGCGCTCAGGGTTCTTGCTTGTGACCTGCTAATCCCCTTCCCTCTCCCTACCTCCTCCTGCCCCATACCTTCGCTTATCCCCTCCTTTCCTATCATGACCTTCCCTCGCCTAGTGCGCCTCTCCTCTCTTCTTGCTTGTGCGTAGTTTGGGTTTCTTGCTTCTTCCTCAGTCTTTTCACCCTCCCATTACCTCCTATATTTTCCCCATTAACACTTGATCCCCTCCCGGCTCAACACTTCCCTCTTCCCACAGTCTACCCACTTCATCCCCTTTCCCATCATCCTCTCTCTTCTCCTGCTCCTTCTTCCTGTGTTTAATCATGTGAATTAAAGGTTTTTACTTGTTCCCACACGCTGTTCTCCTTCCTCCTACCTCTCCTATCCCCCCGTCTTCCCCTCCCTATTGCTTCTGCTTACTCTCTCTCTCTCTCTCTCTCTCTCTCTCTCTCTCTCTCTCCGGTCTAGCCATGGTCTTCTTGCTCTCAGAAATTCATTCTCTCTATCCTCAGTCCTCTACCACTTCCATCTTTCCCTCCCTGCTCTTTCTCTCTCTTATCCCATCTCCCTTCCTGACGGTCATATGTGTCCAGGAGTTTTTTCCTGTGTCTCCTTCCTCCTCTCCCCTTTCCCTATCACTCTCCCTACTTTCCCTCGCCCAGCATCTACTGTTCCATCCCTACATCCTCTTATCCACGTCTAATCCCCTGTCCTTCTTTCTCCACCCCTCCGAACCCCTCCTCCTCCTCTTCCCTCTCCCCTTCATTATACCCCTTCTTTATTACCCATCTTTCCCTCCCCCTGTCCTTCTTTCTCTCATTTTTCCTTAGCACTCCTCCTCTATTTCTCATTTCGTCCTTCTTCAGCCTCCTTGACTGAACATTATGATGGTAATGAAATAAAATCGTAGCTAAATACTGAGCAATGGGATTTTCTAGCAGAGTTTAATTTACCAGATGATCACATTTTCAGTATCGAAAGGAAGAACGCAGTAGGGGTTGATGGGTATTTACCTATTAAATCAGGATTCCATCTAGTAATAATTACCAAGCCATCCTTTGAAGGCATCAACATCCATTACCCTCAGCTTAGAAATGAATCTCTTCATAAAACCACAGTTGGGTTAATTCATCGCCCACCCGGACAGTCATTCAGCATCTACAGTGAAATCGCTGAAATCTCTTGTATGCAGTGCCGTAATTTTTGACGATTTTAATTTACCTGTTCGAAAGTGTGGAGAAGCCCCATCCTCGCAAACAGGTAAATTCATTGTATCAGTCTGTAAATTATCCATCACGTGTAGCTAATATCTTAGAACATGTCTTAGCCACATCAGAAAATTTAATTAGGAACGTTATTGTAAGAGAATAATTTAGTACAAGTGATCATACTATGGTTACCAATAACAATAAATTCACTTAGGACAGTGTCAGTGCCAGCTATGAGAAAATGTCCAGCAATAAGAGGGCTAATTTTAATATATTAAAGGTGATTCTAGGAGCCAGTGATTGGCATCCCACCGTTGACACGTTAGGTATCTATGATGTACGGAAGTTTTTGCCAGAAACTCCCGACAATTTAGTCACGTTATGTATGTTTGAGAAGAAAGATATTTATAAGTATACATGGGTGAGACAGGAGGGTGGAAGGGTTGTTGATAGAGCCTTGATGGACTATGTGGTTGTGTCTAGGAATGTAATAGGAAGATTGTTGGATGTGAGAGTTCTGAGAGGGGAGGGTGGAGGTATGTCTGACCACTACCTGGTGGAGGGAAAGTTAAGAGTAGGTAAGAGATGGGTGAGAGCTAGGAGGGTTAGGTGTGGCAGGGAGGTTTTGAAAGTGAGTGAGTTGGATAAAAGAGAGAAAAAGATAGAGTATCAGGAGAAATTGAAAGATGAGTGGAACGCAGTGAAAGATCGGGAAAATGGCAGTGTGGAGGAGGAATGGCAGTTGTTTAAGAGTGCTGTGGTGGAGCATGCAGAAGAGGTGTGTGGTGTGAGACGTGTGTGGTGGTGTAAGAAAAGGAAGTGAATGGTGGTGTGAGGAAGTAAGTATGGCTGTGGCTGAGAAGAGACGTGCATATGAAGTGTGGCTGCAGAGGAAGGATGAGATGTCATATGAAAGGTATAAGGAAAAGAGGAATAGAGCGAGAAGGGCTGTGCGTGATGCTAAAGTGGCAGCAGATGAGAGGTGGGGTAGGCGGCTGACAGAGAATTTTCAACAGAATAAGAAAATGTTTTGGAAGGAGGTGAAAAGGGTGCGAAAGGGAGAGTCTGGGAAGAAGGAAGAACGAGTAAAAGCAGAGGATGGAGGGATGTTAATTGAGATGGATGCAGTAAGGAAGAGATGGGCAGAGTATTTTGAAAGATTGTTAAATGTAGAGGAGGAAAACGTGGCTGAGATTGTGGCAGATAGAAGGGTGCAAGGAATAAATGTGTTGGGAGAGTTGAATGATTCTTTGATCACGAAGGAGGAAGTGGAGAAGGCAGTAAAGGAGATGAAAACAGGGAAAGCTGCAGGTATGGATGGGTGTGCTGTGTGGAATGCCTGAAGGGTGGTGGAGTGACTATTGTTGACTGGTTAGTAAGATTATTGAATGTGTGCTTTGAGAAAGGTATGGTGCCAATTGACTGGGCAAGTGCTTGTGTGGTCCCGTTGTATAAAGGCAAGGGTGATAAGTATGAATGTACTAGCTTTAGGGGTATAAGTCTGTTGAGTGTTGTAGGTAAAGTGTATGGTAGAGTGTTAATTATGAGAGTTAGAGAGGGTACAGAGGGAGTGATTAGTGATGAGCAGTGTGGCTTTAGGAGAGGGAGGGGATGCGTTGATCAGGTGTTTGCTGTGAGACAAGTGTGTGAAAAGTATTTAGCGTAAGGCAAGGATGTGTTTTGGGCATTTATGGATTTAGAGAAAGCGTATGATAGAATTGATTGGGAGGCTTTGTGGACTGTTTTAAGATTGTATGGACTTGATGGTAGGTTACTAAAAGGGGTGAAAAGTTTTTATGTAAATAGTAGAGCGTGTGTAAGAGTGGGAAATGCTGTGAGTGATTGGTTTCCTGTGAGAGTGGGGCTGCGACAGGGATGTGTGATGTCGCCTTGGTTGTTTAATATTTACATGGATGGTGTTGTAAGGGAGGTGAATGCAAGAGTTTTAGGTGGTCTGAGTCTGGTAAATGTTGATGGAGGAGAGTGGAATCTGAAGCAACTGCTGTTTGCAGATGATACTGCATTGGTGACTGATTCAGAGGAGAAATTGAGACAGTTGGTAGAGGGAGTTTGGAAGGGTGTGTGAAAGGAGGAAATTGAAAGTAAATGAGAATAAGAGTAAAGTGATGAAGTGTACGAGGTTGATAGATGGTAGGGGGATGAATATAGTTTTGAATGGTGAGTTGCTTGAGGAGGTAGATTGTTTTAAATATCTAGGGTCACATGTTGCTGTGGATGGAAGAATAGATGCAGAAGTGAAGTTTAGAATTAATGAAGTAGGAAAGGTGCTGGGAGGAATGAAAAAAAGTGTTTAAATGTCGTTCGCTTAGAATGGATGTAAAGAGAAGGCTGTATGAGGGTGTTGTGGTACCGATCATGCGTTATATGGGGCTGAAACATGGAATATGGGTGTAGCAGAGAGGAAAAGTTTGAATGTAATGGAGATGAGATGTCTGAGGAGTATGTGTGGAGTGACGCGTATGGATCGAGTGCGAAATGATGAAGTGCGAAGGAGAACTGGAGTTGTTCTGGAGATGGCTGGTAGAGTTGAGCAGAGGGTGTTGCAATGGTTTGGGCATATGGAGAGAATGGATAATGAGCGATTGGTGAAAAAGATAACTAGATCTGATGTGAGAGGTGTAAGACTGAGAGGAAGACCACGAATAGGATGGATGGACAGTGTGAAGAGAGCGCTGGATGCGAGAGGGATGTCTGTTGAGCAAGGAAGAGTGGCTGTGCGTGACAGAAATAAATGGAGAGAAATTGTGAATGAATAAGTGATGACGCAGCCCTGAGGGGATATTCTCCCGCATTTGGTCTGATCAGCTAGTCAGGTCAGGTGCGGGTAAGGGGATGGGTCTGTTATGATGTGGCAGGGGTAAACCAGTTCTGCTGTCGGGCCCTGCTGTGGATGTCACTGCTTGCATTGCGCAGTTGACCCTTGTGCGGTGTGATGCGGTGAGGATCTGTCCGTTCTCCCCTTTGGGGCTAAGATGCGAATGAATGTGTTTGAATGGATGAGTAAATGGAGAGTGAGTCGTCCTGTCTCGGCTACCTCCCTTTCCTTGGGGGAAGCAGCCTAGGTATATAGATAGATAGATAGATGTATTCCGATGCGCTAAAGAAGACAAGCTAAAAATTCTAAACCCTAATGGTGGAACTCTGATGTAAAACACTGTGTATTGGCAAAAACTCTTGCTTAAAAAATATATAAAACCATATGGAATCAGAGGGACAGAAACCAGTGTGATGCTCTTTGATGGAAAGTCCAAATATTAATTAAACAAAGTAAGAAAAACTTTGCGGTGCATATTGCCAGAATCTGTAAAACAAATCACAAAGAATTTTTGAGTTACATGTATGTCAGAAAAAAACGGTGATAACTCCGATCAACTGGATCCTTAATCACATAACGGAGAGCATAGTGATGATGAAACTAAAATGGCAAGAATTCTTAATACCTTCTTTGCATCAGAATGTATAACAGAAAATACACATAGGTTTCCTGCAGTTTCCCCAGTTCCAATACAAGAAGGTAACATAATCATTGATATTACAGTTAGGGAAAGTGATGTACGACTTGTATTCTGTTAAATGAAGAAGGAAGAAAACACAGAGCCTGGACATAATATATCCACAGTTATTTAAGGAACTACAAAATGAATCATCAAAGCCTTTACCTCAACTTTTTAACTTGTCACTAAAGAGCAATAAGGTGCCACTCGAATCGAATAAAAAGGGCAACAAAGCACAACCAGAAAACTGCCACTCAGTTTAACATCAGTGGTTTGTAACTTGCCTGAAATTATTACAATGGGAAATAAAAAAAAAAAAAATGTATCCCAACGATGAAATTACCTGACTCTTAGAGTAATTCTAGTGCTGAATCCAAATATGTTAATTTCGCTGTCAGGTAAAGATTTTTTAGTGACATCCAGTTTCACTTTTTTAAAAACATATATATACATACTGAGTAAAATCTGAAAAGAAATACAAACTTGCACATTAACAAGTAGCTTTGTTTGATTTCTGTGGTACTTTGCCTCAGGAATGTCTCTCATAAAGAGTCCAGTAGTAGTCAGCAAGCATTCTGGGGCTCCAGTTGCCTTGGTAACGCTTTTCTATGCAAGAACTATTCTGATGAAAATGCTCATCGTGTTCATTGCTCACTCTACCCAGATTTTCAGGGAAAAAGTCCGATTGAGAGTCCAGAAAATGAATCTTTAGTAACATTGCATCTCATTGCAAGACCTAAGAATGTCACCCACTGTTTCAGGTCAATTTTCAGCCTTATGATTTCCCAAAAAGTTTGTGCGAACACTTTTGAAACTCCGCCACGCAGATTTCTCGACTTCGTTCAACTCTCCTTCAAAGTCTCACAACTCTTAATAGTTCTCTGACCTGAGGGCCGACAAAAATACTTTCTATGACCTTGGCGTCGCTGATCTGGGGAATCTTATTTCTCAGGTCTATGAATCTCCTTTGCATTTTATCCATTACTTTAACAATGTTTTTCATACATACAAACTTGATGTCCAGAGCAGGAAGGTACACCTTCTCAGGGTCAACAAATGGGTTGTTCACATCTCCCTTGTCTGGAACAAGTGAGGTACGTTTCATCCAAACTTTCTCAATGTAGTATTCTTACTTGTCTGTACTGTCTCACTCACATAAAACGACAGTATTCTGTGTAACCTAACTGCAGCCCTTGCAAACGTGCAATGACCTTTAGATCTCCACTGATATTCCATTTATATTTCTAGTAGTGAACTTTTTCTAAAAGCAACTTCGTGTTATCGTATGACTCCTTCATGTATGCAGCATGTGCAATAGGTACAAAAGGAAACTGATTTCTGTTATGATGATGGACTGCTTTTTCAAGATCACTTTTTAGGAGTCAGTGAACAAGTGCCACTCGTCCACATTGTGTTCATCTCCAAAAGTCCCCATCACTGGATGAACATCATTACAAAACAAAAGTCCATCCTCTTGAGATAGGCATTCCTAGAAATCATCACGGCTGCTGCAGAAAAGAAAAACTTTAGCATCACACTGCAGTAGATTTGAACCCACTAATCTTGAACCTAAACTCTCAGCCTGCTTCTTAGATAAATCTAAATCACGAGCAAAGCCATTCAGATCTCCTTGTGACAGCAAATGTGTTTCATTGGAAGAACAGGTAGCTTGGAATGTTGGATAAGAAATTTCTTCATCTGTTTCCAAGTGATATGCTCAAGCTTCGCTTGATTCATCATTGATTTATGTTACATACTCTGCAGGATTTGGTATTGGAATTTCAGCACTGTGGGGAATTAGTTTCATTGCAGATTGTAAACAGGGGTGTTTCTTTAAGTTCATTGATTTTAAGTGATCTCTTTTGTACTTACAAGACGGAAAGAGGAGTGTGTTGGGCGATCTTTGGGTTCCCTCCAAATCACTAGAACAACAAATGGCATGTGACGTGAACTTTTTAGCCATCTTTTGAGTAGTCTCGCACATGTCACACAACAAATGTGAGGGGTGCAAATCTTGTCTTGATCACCCACTTTACATCCGAAAAATTCATAACATTTTTTTCTTTTTTTTGCTAATGGTGCAAAGTTTCGTTTCTGGGATTAATAAGTTAGCTCACCACATACATAGCAGAAGGAACTGGAACGATTAAGACAAAGCAACTAGATGAACACAACATTTGCGTACAATTAAAAATTACAGTAATAATACTTAAGAAACAGGCTATACACACTAGCTGTAAACATTGGCAATTTCAAGCAGACTGATTTAGAGCTACTCTGCACACAGAAAGTAGGCGCATGTCTTAACAGGTCTTAACATTTTTCAACCTGTACAGTCTGCTACTCTGACCAAATTTATCCTGCCAGCATTATTAGATCTTTCTCCCGTAAAGAATAAATTGTTTTAATTTTACAAAAAAATTTACTCAGTATAAAAAATTCATTACATTATTATTTCTGTATCCCTTGATTATGTTTAATGACGAACGTATGAGCATGGAGTCACAAGAAAACTGAGCCTGATAGCAAAAATCTTATTCAGTATATGGATTCAGCATGAATATGTATATTTAGGGCACCCATCAAACCCTTTGGACAAAATTATTGTTGACCATAGAAACATAGAGAAAGCCTGTGGCAGAGTTCCACCGGGTTCAGTGTTAGGTCCTAATCTTTTTTTAAATATAAGTAAATGATATTCATGAACGATTATTTTGTATGATTTCTAAATTTGTCGATGACATTAAAATAGGTAACAGAGCAGACACAGCAGTGCAGTGGCCAGCAATTCATAGAGACCTTGATCAAGTGTTTAACTGGGCCCAAGCATGGCAAATGGACTTCATTATTAATAAAAGTTGTGTTAAACACTGACAGTAACAAAGTAAGGACCAGTTATAAGTTATGTTCAGCTTGTTAATCTAAATCATGAAAAAGACTTAGGAGTTATAATAAATTATTTGATACAAAGCAAACATAAAAATCGATTGGATTCATAATTACGTAGAGCATTGGAACATAGATCCGAAAATATATCGTCCTCACTTTGTATAATTCCCTAGTATACCCGCACATGAAGTATTGTCACCGTATTATAAATGAGGTATGGAGAAACTGAGGGAGCACAGATAAGGGTGACAAAGATGATACCTAGCTTGAAAAATAAACCATAGGAGGAGGGTTAAGAAGTCCTGGATCTCATTACCTTAACTAAACCAAGGTTATGAGAAAATTTAAATGAAGTATTCAGAGTGTTCAAAGGACACGATAATATGGCTATCTAGAACTACTTCACAGTTGAATGCTCAAATTTTACTAGAGGCAATTGGTATAAAATTATTGGGAAACAATTTCTGTCACACGAAGCTAAACATTTTTGCTTTACAATTTTTTTTTAAATATATGGAAAACACTGCTCTCCAGTGTAGTAAACTTTGATGCAGCGCTAACCTTTAAAAAGTTGCTTAGATACGCGTATGTCTTCTAGTCCCCACCTAACTATGCACACGCCTGAATAATACATTTCTATAGTGAACAAGTACATAATTTTTTTTTTTTTTTTTTCGTTTTTTAAGAGCTTGGATAATACAACCTGCAGAACAACATCGATACCAAATTTTTAGATTAATGTTATTTTCCTTTTCAGGTAGATAGAGCATAATAAGGTTTCCTTTCCCTCTTTCCTATGAAATTTCCCTGACAGCTTTTCTATGCTGTATGGCGGTCCTTCTCACAATTTCCCGCCGGCTTCGGCAGGGGGAAACCTTCTTGCTTTTCTATCCTTGTCTTTAGCTGACAGAATAGTTTTGCTAGTTATATTTTTTCCTTTACTAAACAGGAATGAAGAGACCAAAAGGTCCGTTCCTGTTTGCTTTCATTTATTCTCTTTTTACTCCTCTTTTCCTCTTTTCTCTTTCTCTCTCTCCTCCCGACTCACTCCTTGCTTACCCACGTCTTTCATTGTCCGCCCTCTTCCCCATTCATCAGTTTTTCTTACCCTTGCCATCTTATCATCCCTTTCCCTAATCCCCCCCACCCTGTCTTTCCAGGGATTCAGTGGGAGAACATTCTAAGGTACACATAGCTTGCCATATCATGAGGAGAGGCGAGAAAGTAACGAAGCTTTTATATATTGCCTTCTTCATCATCATCAGAGAGAGAGAGAGAGACGGGAATGTGGTGAGGTGTTTCAACTTCACTTCATCACCATCATGAGAGAGAGAGAGAGAGAGAGAGAGAGAGAGAGAGAGGTGGGGGGGGGCTGGGATGTGGTGGGGAGTTTCTGCTTCACTTCATCACCATGAGAGAGAGAGAGAGAGAGAGAGAGAGAGAGAGAGAGAGAGAGAGAGAGAGAGCGGGGATCCTGGAGTGTAGTGGGGTGTTTCTACATCACCTCGTCATCACCATCATTACTGAGAGAGAGAGAGAGAGAGAGAGAGAGAGAGAGAGAGAGAGATGTTTCTTATTTCTCTTCATTATCATCAATATCGTTCCAGTGATTGATAATTTATGTGTGCATCTAAAGAAAGATATGGTGGTGGGGGTGGGGGGACCTATGAAAATAGATGCTATACGGTTAATGGTTTGAGCGCAGTGTTGGTTCATTCAAGTTTCCTTCGACCAGAATAAAACCAAGACAAGCTTGCGTCCCTGTTATGTGCATAGAGTCTTGCAACATATATAAAAATTATAGAAATGAATATTGCCATGGTACATTCAACAGAAATCGGGTAAGGAAGGTCATGTTTGGGAGCCACATAAGTCCATGAGACAAGTGCCCTCACACTCCCAGAAACTCAGCCTGGAATATCGGCACTAGGCAGCCTATCCCAGGTCCTCTGCGTTTCTTCTAAGGAGGTGGTGGTCATCTTGTTAGAGGAGTTGTCTGCTGTTCAAAAAGACACGAGTTTCATCCCAGTTCGAGGCAGGGAACAGCTTTATTATCTGATTTTCAATAAACCAAATTATACTGATCTTCGGCATGATCCACCAACGTGTCATAAATACCCTCCCGCTGTTCTCTTCACACCAGACCTGAACGAGACAGCTCTAGCATGTATTAAATATGGACGTTGGGTACTAACACCAATATGATGGCATGTGATGGTGTGCAGTCGGTCACACACACTGATTAAAAAAAAAATGAGAAGAAAGTGGGTGATTCCATTATTACAAACATACTCTAGATTAACTAACGCATAAATTTGCGTGTATATTCTTTTGCCTGCACTCACACAGCTGCGATTAACTTCGCTACCACACTAGAGTGAATACTAGTGAAAAAAAAATGACATTAAATTAAACCAATTCTGATAGCGGTAAAATGCTATGGCGATTTGTTTATCCTGGGAGGTGATAAGGACTCTTGATAACTACAGTGCTTGGCTCTTAAACTACATTAGCTCCTCGTTGTGTTTCTTGGTTAGTGTATCTTAGACATAAACTCTGGGTCATACTGAAGTTGGCATAGGAGGCTTTGTAGCACCTCTTAACTGTACTTTAGTATTTCGACATAGTATGAACCCGTACCATAGAGGAGGATAAAAAAGTGTAATGTGCAGAATTAATCGCTAAGGAAGAGGTGTTATGAAACTTCGAAAGGATTTTAGAACGCAACCTATAAACTTCAACAGTATGGTAGTATAACTTTCAATGTTTTAATCTTGTGAAGACAGCTTACACAGCATTTGGTTTACTAGCACATAAACTGATTTCCGGCGTCATTTCCTATGTGTCAACCCTCCACTCTCCTCTTTTTCTTTGAGGAACCTATTCCCATATTGATAAATTTCCCCCTGGACCTGTTTTCCCTCTTGGCCGCTTTCTATTAAGCACCTACTCGTATTTTCCACATGGACTTTTTTTTTGTTCATGGACATATTTTCTTTAATGACTCGGTTTCCCCATGGCCTTTTGCTTCCCCTATAGACCTATATTTCTCATGGATCTGTTTACACTATGGACCTGTTTTACATCATAAACATGTTTCCTCATCGACTTATTCTTCTCCTTGGAACCATTTCCCTATGAACCTGTCTTCGTTCTAGGACCTATTCTCCCTATGGACATTTATTTCCATACTAAGAAAATTATGTTTTCCTCAAGGGGAAATAAAGAATCTGAACATGAATGTATATTCACTCTTGGACCAGTTTCCTCATGGACCTGTTTTTACCCATTAGATCTATGTTTGTATTTGGGTCCGTTTCACAAGGACATACTGCAGTCCCATCAAACATATTTTCCTGAAAAGACCTATTCCTACCATGGACATATTCACTCCATGGATCTATTTTCTTACTATCTACCTGCCCACCTTGCTCACACACACACCCTCCCACCCTGACCATCCACCATATCCTCCCCACTCACCCTTCTTACACCACCCATCCACTCACCATTTCTAGCCTTGCACATCCCAGTCATTTCCCAAGCAACCTACCAACATGGCAAACAAACTTCACCAACATGATGACATGCAAGTTTCAACACACACACACACACACACACACACACACACACACACACACACACACACAGGGGGGGGGGAAGAAAGAAAAAAATGTACAGATAGTCAAGCTTGTGAGGACTGGAGGTCTGTGTTAAAGACACACTAAACTTCCTCGTATCAAATTTGCTCTCTGAGCAGGGACGTGCTTAGAGATTTGGGGGCCCGGGGGCCTAGGTTCTTTGCGAGGCCCCCCTCCTGGAGGGGGGCCTCGCAAAGAACTTAGCCCCCAGCCCCCCTCATTCTCAAAACTTATCTAATATCTCAACCGGGATTGTCGGGATGATAAATATATATCTTACAAAAATTTTAAGGCTTTTGCCCCCCCCCTCTCAATTGGGGGCCCGGGGGGCAGTTTCAAACAGTCCCCCCGCCCCCCCTCAGATACGCCACTGTCTCTGAGTTTCGTTCCTTGCTTTCGAAATCTTTTATGGATGCATAAACATTATGTTGTTATTTATTAGATCAACAAACGTAAGTATATAGACAAAAAAGCGACGATTAATTGTAATAGTCTGGGTTTGGGGTGATTTCCCTGTCAGTCACACTACATGAAGTTGTCCGTTTCCAAGAAAGCACTGGCAGCGCATGTTGGGTTATGGCCTGCCACTTGTTTTTTCCTCCAAAAATTCACTTCTTCTCCATTAAATTCTACCGCTGTATCACTTCCATCATTCTTAACTACTGTATGTCCTTTTGAGGAAACTGAGAACCAATCGAACCTTCCTCAGAGCGTACGGGTCTAAAGTTGGGTTGGGGACCTACCTACTGGCTCGACAGCTGTATAAAAGTTAGGATATTCTCTATAGAACTCAACCGTTGAACGATGGTGGTAGATGGGGACGTCCATCATCCACTGACTTGATGTAGTGCTCCCTACTTCGCTCTTCAGGTCTAGCATTCGTTTTCTGTGTGTGGCATACTCTCTTCCTATATCTCCCACCATTCCTGTCCTCATTTATTACATTTTTTCCTCTTCCAGTGGCTCTACATTGACAAACCAAATAGTTTCCTGTATCACAGGAAACAACTTACAACGCTGGGTGGCAGCCATATAGACAAATAACGGAATGACGTGGAGCCTACTATAGTGCCCCCGTTAAGTGGATGGAGAGACGCAAATGCGGCGTCCACCCAGGAGCCAAACCTCCACATTAATTCCCACTCCTCGCTGTGGAAAGGCACTGTTAACCACTTGGGTACATCGGTAGTATGGGGACAGCCCTGCAGTGGCGGTTGCTTGCATACAGTTGATTGGTCGATCAGACGCTTTGGGGTGGCATAACAACAGCAACTGTTGAACGAAAGGTACGACCGTCATTCTGACTTCAGTAGCGTATTGTATCCTTATACTGTTAAGAGAGAGTAAATGCACAAAGTACGGTATAAGGATGTTATGTGAAAAGTCCACTGCTCTTCCATATTCCAGGGGTCGTGTTAATGATCTCGTGTAGCCTTAGCTTGTGCATCTTATAATATCGTTTGTATATACGTTTGTCCTCATTCATACTGGTAGCGAACACAATCAAACCAGTTTCAGTAATATCAGACCAGCTTCAAAGAGATAATATTTGACAACAAAACAATCTGTGGCAAACGGTGTTATGGGGACTTGTTTATCCAGGAATTTATTGATCCTTTTTTCATACATCATGTACCGGAAAACGTGTGAGCAACATCAGGTTATTCTTGGGTTAATTTTGATTGGTATTTGTTATATCAACATGGGTTCAATTCTCAGTCACTATAGAGTAACAATTAGTTATGACCGTATGGGTGCAAAAAGTCGCCATCAAATGCACTCATCAACAACCTATTGTCTTCAATAACTGTAGTTCGAAATGGCTGAGAATCGAACCTACGTTGATACAATTTTTTATATTTCCTGAATAATAATTCATGAAAAGCCCTATGACGTTTCTCACGCAATTCGCAGGACATCTTATATTTTCTGTTCTTCCCTCCAGCCTGCCCTCGTCACCATAATCCTACCATAGTCGCGGCGCGCGACTCTGAGGTTGTTATTATCGTGTCCTGGCAACCTGTCATTCAAAAGTGGGCCTGATTTCGTGTATAATATGACACATGTGATTCGTGTATAATATGTTCGTGTATAATAATATTCGTGTATAATATATTCCAGCATAATAATATGATTCGTGCATAATATGATACGATATCGGACGCACTTTTGAATGATAGGTTGCCAGGGTACGATAATGACAACCTCAGAGTCGTGCGCCTCGACTATAGTTCCTGAAGGCGCTTTACACACACCTGACCTCTTCACCTGTTAAAATCACCTCTCCTTTTCACGTGTTTTTCTCACCTGTCACTCTCACCTGTTACCCTCTGCAGTCATCCTCACCTTTACCATAACCAGTCACCTTCACCAGTCGCCCTTACCAGTCACCTTCACCAGTCACCTTTACCAGTCACCTTCACCAGTCACCCTTACCAGTCACCTTCACCAGTCACCTTCACCAGTCACCATCACCAGTCACCCTCACTTGTCACCCTCACTAGTCACCCTTGCCTGTCACACTCACCCGTCACCCACACCAGTCACACTCACCTGTCACACTCACCTGTCACCCTCAGCAATCACCCTCACCAGTCACCTTCATCAGTCACCCTCACCAGTTAACCCTATCGGTCACCCTCACCAGTTAACCCTATCGGTCACCCTCACCAGTTAACCCTATCGGTCACCCTTACCAGTCACCGTCACCAGTTATCCCAATCTGTCATCCATTCCAGCCACCTTCTCCAGTCACTTTCACCTGTCACGCTTACCTATTACCCTCATTAGTCACCCTCATCACTCACGCTCATTGTCACTCTCACCTGTCACCCTCATCAGTCACCCTCACCAGTCACCCTCACCAGTCATCCTTACCAGTCATCCTCATCAGCCACCCTCACCTGCCACCCTCACCAGTCACCCTCACCAGTCACCCTCACGTGTCACCCTCACCAGTCACCCTCACCAGTCACCCTCACGTGTCACCCTCACCAGTCACCGTCTCCAGTGAGTGAATGATGGACGAGTGAAAATGAAAAGGGAGAAAGCATATTGGAGAAAGAGGGCCGAAAGGCACAGAAAAAAAGAAGTAGTACAACCGAACTCGCGATCCATGAATAAATGAAAGTCCAATTCAAGCATGATCCATGTTTTCCAGTTCTCTCTCTCTCTCTCTCTCTCTCTCTCTCTCTCTCTCCATTCTTTTTTCCTCTTTTCTATATATGGTTGCTTGGCTGTCCGTCCGTCTCTTTTTGTCCCTGGTTGTACAGTACTTTCTTCTGTGCTACTATGTCCCTGCTTTTATGTATTTTTGTCTCCTTGCCGCTGATAACGGAATTTATTCCAATATCCATTTCCTCCAGTTCGACAAGTCTCACATACGTTTCATTAGATCTAACGGCAGCACAAACGAAAGGAAAGTTACGCCCTTGGGTTGAAAGAGTATACTCTAAACCCAAACTTCTGTCTTTGGAAAAGACAGACTTATCCCCAGCTGCCTCTCACACTCCTGGTACAATTACATGTCACTGTCAGACCACAACACAACATTCATATATTCATATAATTACCTCTTCATTTTCAGGGGTGTATTATAAGTGACACTGTTAGTTTCGCAGCATCATTTTCTAAAGATTTATTTAGCGCTTACATCCTAATAATTTCGTCCACGCCCTTAATATCGCCTTAATATGGACAAAGTTTCCATTACAATTATAAGATAATATTGTGGTGTTGTATGCATAATATATCGTTTAGGAAGAGGTGTTACAAAATATTTATAAACCACTTAGACGTATTCTTGTCGCGAAAGGAACCTCTCTAACATTTTTCCTTATTACACCTTACTCTCCTCTCCTGAGTTACGTAAGTCCCCCTAATGTCGCCATAATCTGTATAATAAAGCACAGAAGGATACTAGCCACCATATCCAAAAATAGCCTATATCGTTCAGAAAGAAGTGCTCGGAAGCCTCCTTAACCAATGAGAATGCGGGCTAATAAGAAGTGAGATTTGCCAGTTGGGTGGTCGAGAAGCTTCTCGACGTTGACCGTAGGTTCCGGTACGAGTCAGAGTTGCCAGTTTGCCTGCTGTTTGTGAGCGTGGTCGTTTCGTAAGGTATGCATTAATTTTTGTGCTCTTTTTCGTCATAATGTTTTATTTATGTGATTGCTTGTTAACTATGTAATTTAATTTAAGTCAGTATGCTTAATAATTTGCATTGTTATGTAATGTAAGAAAACTCTGGCATGTTTTGGTTGTCTCCGAGTTAGTAGCTGTTGTTGCTAGGAGCAGGTACAGGACTAGCACTTCCTAGAATGTTGGAGAAGTAAGGAAGCTTAC
Source organism: Coenobita brevimanus (assembly GCF_032717465.1). Lineage (NCBI taxonomy): Eukaryota > Metazoa > Arthropoda > Malacostraca > Decapoda > Coenobitidae > Coenobita > Coenobita brevimanus. The sequence goes on along the minus strand of NC_137065.1, from coordinate 19,401,037 downwards.
ATAAGGATGGGGAAGAGACTAGTTCGAGTTCATTTTCAGTTCAGTCTGAGTGTAGTGCAATATCAGGGCAGTGAAGTTTGTATATTATCGGTACTTGTGAAAACAGCGAAGTGTTGGCAAACAGTGAAGTGATGGTGAAGCTTGCTTATCAACAGTACCTGTGAAAAATGAAGTGTTGTCAAGCATTATTTGTAACTGCAGTTAGTAAAGTTTGTATAGCTCCAGTGTTTGTGAGAATAGTGAAGTGAAGTTGGAAAACATTAAGTGTAATCCATTTATTCATCATCTAATCCTATGTTTCCCCATAAGGAGCGTAGGAGCCCAGGGCTAGGGAAATTAGTCCCGACATTTAAGATGACTGACCAGCCTCACTCATCCCTGAGTGGTAATACGTGAGCAATAAATCCCAACCAGTCCTTGGATATAAACCTTCACCGGCTCAATCCGATTGGAGTGCCTTAATTACCCACTAAACCATCAGGCGCCAAAATCTGGTTTTATCGTTGCCACCCAGCGTAGGAAATGTTTCCTGGTGTACAGGAAACCATTTGACTTGTCACTCAGTGTAGAGTCACCCACAGGCAGAAGGAAGAGGAAAGAATGAAGGAAAGAAAGACAGAAGAGAGAGTGTAAAGTCACCCGTAGGCAGAAGGACGAGGAAAGAATGAAGGAAAGTAAGACAGAAAAGGATGGAAGGAAAGAAGGATGTAAGATAGGAAAGGGGAGACACCCGAGAGCAACACTACATCGAGTGAGTGGATGGCGAGCGCCCACCTACCACTAATGAAGTGTAATTATTTGGAAAATAAAGACAGTGAACTTAAGAAGCCAGTGTTTATTTACGACACCTGAGCTGATGCTGTGCATTGTACACCTAAAGGCAGAGCATAGGAAAAACAACTCACTGGGCAACGTCCTTCCTGTGCTGGATTATTGATGTTGGAGCCTGTGGCAGTGTGGGACGGAAACGTAACAGGGCCTTATACGACGGCCTACTCCATGATCACAACACGTTTCCAAAACTCATGCTTAGCGTCTGTAATTCAGTGACGGATTCTCTAAGTTGATTGTTGCCACCTGCGAACTATTTTATTAACCCTACGGGAGTTGAGAGAACTCCAGCTAACAATGCCGAATTACCTAACAGTAACAATGTCATAAGGTTGACTTAAAAAGTACCTTCTTTCATAAGGCTTTAATTAGCAAGAAACACAGGTAGGTGTTTATCCAGATACAGCCAGGACCTATCTGACCCTAGAATGCTGAAGACTTTAAACATAAGCTTCGGAACACGAAGCCCGAACAAATCGAACAAAGAACTCATAAACTGTCATAATGAATCCAACCCTTCTGACAATGAAGCATTCTCAGTAAACCCCAATTATATACCACAGTAGGCACGTGTCTAGAGTCCCGAAATTAAACGAGCCTCCATAAGTTGACGACTATATAAATCAAATGAACATATTAGCATCATCCAGAACTCTTATTCTCAACTAACGATGGGCTCATAAGGGGATTAGACAAGAAGACATGAGAACACATGATAGAGGTACACTATTAAAACCACCGAGATCCTTGATCTGCCTCACAGGCCAAAATGTCTGCTGTTTTTCCTGCATAAGCCCTTCACATTTCCTGCCAGATAATATAGATCTGTTGACTATCAGTAAGGGCAATAGCGCTTACTATGCAGGGATGGCCTAAGTTTAATGGCATCATGTACTGTACATAAGGTATAGGGGTCCGTGCACAAAGGCACTGGCAAAGACTCGCTTTAAGCAACTAACTAAAAAACCTTCACTACATAAGACCAAAGATACTCATAAAGCCCAGCTAACTTTTGTGGGTGTGGCTTTAACAGGTCCAAATAATATCGATTTTAATCTTCTTCTTTATCTTTCTATATTCCTTACTTCATCAGTTATAATTTAAAAACGAAAAGACGTACACGAGCGTTTTGCGCACCAAAACGCTTCGTAACAAGCGCGGGGATGTGCTTTTTCATACTTAAAGCTGCATTTGAGCAACGAAACGCAGGATACAACCTAAAATCTTTCTGGAGCACTCACATCCCTTCTCAGATATGTAAGAGTTTACGGATTCCTGTTCCCCCATTCCATCTAAGAATTTAAAGTACACTGTATCCGTAATCGCGATAGCGATTTTCACGCATCTGAATGTAGTTTTATAGCAGAGCTAATGTGTATTTGGTATCAAGCTTTCACAAATATATGATAATCTAGAAAATAGAAATTCATCTAATGAATAATGTTAGGATAGAGCGTTGAAAAAACAGAAATATGAGACAGAAAAAAAAGCATAAGTGAGCATTTAGTATAGGAGGAGATTCAGAGTTCCATACCTATTACTACATTCCACCGGCCACAACTGCTCTGTGAATACAGCGTAGAATGAAGAAATGGGTATAGAACTCTGACTCATCCCATCCCTAATGTTTCTTTGTGTGTATGTGTGTGTGTGTGTGTGTGTGTGTGTGTGTGTGTGTGTGTGTGTGCGTGTGTGCGCACTTTTTTCCATCTCTTATTTTTACAATTTTTCCATCAGTACAGGTTAACAATCAGAAAAAAAAAAAATTGTCATTAAGACAAGCTAACAAGAGGTGTCAAAACTTGTCATGTGCTCCTCCATACATAATTCGCTCAATTACCTCGGTTTTCCGTTAAGTTCCTCAGCCTTATTAACTTTCATACCTTTTCCTCTATTTCTAACTCACTCATCTACCACATTCACCCTCATTCTTGTTTAACCATACCTTCTCCCACCATAATACTCATTTACACAAAATTTCTTTTTTACCAGCTCAGCTACGTCCATTCACTCCATGTTATCTAAGCACATTCTCTTCAAGCTTGTATTCAACGGACTTATTCCACGTCTGATTCATGAATCACGAGAAAGAGATTGTAATTGGGAAGAGAGTATTAAGAGACATGAGGAAAGGGATGTGTCTGGTTTAGTCAGTGTTTTCCGACCTTGACGAAGCTTTGCTATTCACTGATTTAAAAAAAAAAAAAAAAAAGACCTCTAAATTCGTTATACCTATGGGCCTTGAGAAATTTAATACAGCTCTGTTCCTGTTTAATTTTGCTGAGGGAATCATACGAGCCCGGATGTTTTTCAGAAAAATTAGAGACGAATCATAGAAGGAAGCATACGAGATGAGGTTCCGAGAGCGCGCGTGGGTGCGTGCGCGTGTGTGTGTGTGTGTGTGTGTGTGTGTGTGTGTGTGTGTGTGTGTGTGTGTGTGTGTGTGTGTGTGAGCGAGAGAGAGAGAGAGAGAGAGAGGGGGGGGGGAATCCTATTGAAATGGAGAGGCGATGGGGGAGGAAGTTTGGGGGTTGGGCTAAGGGAGGCTGGCTCAGCGTCATCCTGAAAAATTACCGTAATGATCTAAGAAGCGGTGAATTTGCATGTTTCCTCCGTATCGCCATAATATAACTTTCCGCCTTCCTCCTGTAATTGCCAGAGTAAATTTCCTGGAGAAATGGTAATGTGGGATGAGATTTTAAAAAAATTAGTCTTACATTTTCATTTACGATTTTTGGCACTGTGCTTGGTTCTTAGCCCTTTCAGGCTTCTATTATCAGTTAACTGAATAATATAATTTGACTTTACAGGAACAGACAAACAAATTGTACAGATAATGAAAGAATTAACCACAAAACATTTATTTAAACTGGGGGAAGAGATCAGCTATACCTACACACGTTTAATGAATATTTACAGTATAACGACGTGTGTATTCGTCCATATGTGAATTTCTGGAAACCACGTACATATATAGCCATGTGTGTATGTGGGTGTGGGTGTGACTGAATGCCATGCCTACTGTATAGCTGGATTATAAATACTTATGTGAGCGTGAGTTGGTTAGTGACTGCAGATATGTAACCATGCATGTGTGGTTGTGCATACGAGTATTGTTACATAGCCTATGATTTCATCATCTTTTGTATAATTCTAACGTACAGTATGCTGCATGTTTGATCACGATTCGCCTCGTGGCTTCCATAGTGACCAAGCTTCCGTGTTCTACCTCACTCCCCCCTTATAGTAGAGTAAGTCGTTCTTTCTGTTGTTCAGAGCAGGAGTGTCAACTCTTTGTCCCCTATGGCTTCATTTGCGCGTCCTTCTTACAAGTTGTATCAGGCTCTGCCGGCCCCTATATAATGAGCTCAGTCTCTGCATTAATTGCCACTTAGATCTACTCCTTATTTTGTTCACATCTCTGTCCTCCCCTGTACAGTTGTTATTATTGTGAGTGCTCAGGAAGTGTCCAACCATCTAGCTGCTGTGTAATTTGAGTATAAGTGTTATTACATTTTTTTTTTCTTGTACTGTATAGCATAAGGTGTTAATTCGTGGGCCTAGTAAGGTTTTTGTGATTCATGTGTTTTAGGTGTCAGCCAGTAGTAATAATATTTTGTATCTGTAATAATATATCTTGCATTAACTGAGCATTATCCGGTTTTCTCATTTTATCAGGGCTGACTTAGATAAATTTACTCTTGCTAATTTCGTGTTAATAGAGGCTATTGCAGTTAACCATATATTTAACTATGTTTTTTGCCATTACATAATCCTTCTGAGTCCTGAATATTTAGTTGTTAGTTTGAGCATTAAACTTTAACTTGTAATTTTACCTAACTCTTTTGTTTTGAACCTGGAACTTTGCGGGACAGTAGTGATTTTGGTGTTCTCACTTGAAGTGTTCATTATCTATCTCTGTTCCGTAACATAAATTTGGCGACCTCTTATCAGGATATTCAGGATATTATCATAAGGATATTGGTTGATATTTTGTGACTGTGATTTATTCATAATGTCTAGTATTACTACTCTTGATGAAGCCAAAGATTTTTTGTCAAATGTGCAAACAGTGTGTGATGTAGAAAACAGAACAAAGAATGAACTTAAGCTTGTTGCTCAACAATTGGGAATTGCTGTTCACTCTCATCAGTCTAAAGATCAAATTGTTGACATGATTAATAAAAGCATGTTTAATGTAACTCCTCCAGATGTGCAAACACAGATTGAAATAGTTAAGTTACAGCTGGCCCTGCAGGAGGCTCGTGCTAAGGAGGCTGAGTTTCAGGCACGTTCTAAGGAGGCACAGGCACAAATCGAAATTGCTAGGATTCAGGCAGACCATGAGTAAAGCATGAAACAAAGTGGAACTGGATCATCTAGCTCTGATGATTTTGATGTGGCTAAAAATGTTAAACTTGTCCCTCATTTTAATTAATCTGATTTAACAAAGTATTTTCAGTTGTTTGAGAGGGTAGCTACAGGTTTTAATTGGCCCAAAAAGTATTGGTCAGTACTCCTTCAAACTGTTCTCACCGGTAAAGCTCAAGTAACTTATGCATCTTTGCCTCAGGAACAATCTGATAATTATGATGTAGTTAAGAGCTTGATTCTTAAGGCCTATGAGCTTGTTCCTGAAGCCTATAGAGTAAAATTTAGGACAACTTATAAGCAAGATAAGCAATCCCATGTTGAGTATGCAAAAATCAAAGAAGATCTGTTAGAGCAGTGGTTAAATTCTAAGAATGTAAATTCTGATTTTGATAAATTTAAGCAGATGATTTTGCTGGAGGACTTCAAAAGGTGCATTAATAATGATGTAAGCCTATATCTTGATGAGAAAAGAATAGATAATTTGTCTGATCCTGCAGTTTTAGCTAATGAATATGTTCTCACTCACAAGAGATATTCTAAAGAAAAAAAGGAAAGCTGAGAGTAAGTACGTTGCCTCTACTCAGAGTACAGGTGACAGGAAAGAGAATAAAGATGATGTTTCTCAGGAAGTAAATACCAGCTCCACCTCTAGATTTCAGAAAAGTAAATGTACTTATTGTAGTAAGCTTGGTCATACTACGGAGAAATGTTTCAGGAGACAGCGTGATGTGAACAAAAAGGAGTCTTTAAATATTCAGTCAATTGGTCTAGTGTCCACCCTTGAGAGTTCCCAGAATTCTTTAACCGAGTTAACTGAACCTGTTTTGAGGGGTAAATTAAATTCTCATGATGAAGCTCCTCTTTTGAGCAGTAACGTGGGTGACACTCTCAAGAGTTCATGTGCTAATTTCCTGTCTGATGGTTTTGTCAGTCCTCTGGACAGTAATGACAGAAAATCAGTTAAAATATATCGTGATACAGGTGCTTGCCAATCCCTTATGCTGACCAGTGTTCTAGGCTCTAATGTTAATTCCTCTGATGAAACTGTAATCTTACAAGGTGTAGGGAATAATTACTTATCTGCCCCTCTGTGCAGAGTGAATTTAGAGTCTGGTTTTGTTAATGGTTCCGTTATGGTTGGGTTCGTTGAGTCACTCCCAATGTCAGGTGTAACTTTCTTACTTGGAAATGATATTAGTGGAAGTCAAGTGTGTCCAGCTCCTCAGTTGTCTAGTGAGCCAGTGACTGCGACCCAGGATTGTGATGTCCCTGATGTGTTCTCTGCATGTGCTTTCACTAGGGCTAAGTCTAAAGTAACTGGTGACTTAGATGATAATGATGATGATGATGTTATCCTAGCTGACATTTTTCTTGCTAATTTGGACCACTCACCAGATGAGACAGTACCCCGTAGTGTTGATAATTTGTCTCGTCAAAAGATGGTTGAGTTGCAGGTTGCTGACCCTGAGTTGAAAAGTCTAGTTAACTCTGCTTGCAGTGACGAAGAGTCAGCTGGTGCTTCTACTTGTTATTATATGAAGTCAGGAGTGCTTATGAGGAAGTGGAGACCCCCAACAGCATCAGCCGACTGTGAATGGGAGGTTGTACATCAAGTTGTCATCCCTCGTGTTGGTAGGCAGGATATCATTAGAGTGGCTCATGATTCCAGTTTGGCAGGACACCTTGGAGTGAGGAAGACTGTGGCACGCATTTTGAAACACTTCTACTGGCCAGGTATCTTCAGAGATGTTTCCTGGTATTGTAAGTCTTGTCACACCTGTCAAGTTGTGGGGAAGTGTAATCAGACCGAAAAGGTTGCACCTCTAGTTCCCATTCCTCCTTTTGAGGCGCCATTCACCCGTGTGTTGGTGAATATTGTGGGCCCTCTTCCTAAGACTTCTTCAGGATTTTCTTATGTGTTGACCCTGATTGATATGGCTACTCGTTATCCTGAAGCCATTCCACTTAGAAATATCTCAGCAAAGAACGTGGTTAAGGAAATGCTAGGGTTCTTCACAAAGTTTGCTCTGCCCAAGGAGGTACAGTCAGACCGGGGAAGTAATTTCATGTCAAATGTTTTCAAGCAGTCTCTGAAAGAGTTGGGCATCACCCAGATCACGTCTTCAGCTTACCATCCCCAGACCCAAGGAGCGTTGGAGAGATATCATCAAACACTCAAATCGATGCTCAAGAAATACTGTTTGGAACATCAGAAAGACTGGGATAAAGGTCTTCCATTCGTTGTATTTGCCGCAAGAGAATCTCCAAATGAATCACTGGGCTTCTCACCCTTTGAACTACTGTTTGGCCATGAAGTAAGAGGACCCCTTAAGCTGCTCAAGGAATGCCGGCTGTCAGAGGAAGATGACGTCAACCTGCTGGAGTATGTGATGAAGTTCAAAGAATGGCTGTCCACTGTTTTACAGCTGGCGAGAGAGAATTTAGGAGCTGCTCAGGAGAAGATGAAGACTTGGTATGATGAGAAGTCCAGGTTACGCCACTTTCAGTCAGGAGATCAGGTTTTGATTCTGCTACCGGTTCATGTGCAACCTCTTCAAGCCAAGCTTAGTGGTCCTTATTTCGTGGAGAAGAAACTCAGTGATGTCAACTATGTCATCGCCACACCAGATCGTAGAAAGAACAAGCAACTTTGTCACATCAACATGCTGAAGTTATATCACAGGCGGGACGAAAATAACCCAGTCTGCACTGTAGCTGTTCCACCCGAGTCTGCAAGTGAAGTTCTCCCATGGAGCATGAGCCTGAGTGATAGTTTGGGGAAGAATCCTGATATCATGAATGATCTCCAGACTAAGCTTTCTCATCTAGCTCCCAAGGAAAGGCAGGAGTTTTCGGCATTACTGCAGGAGTACCCGCAAGTGTTCCGTGCCACTCGAGGAAGAACCACTGTGTTGATGCATGATGTCGATGTTGGAGACGCAAAGCCAATTAAACTGCCTCCTTACCGTGTGAACCCAGTGAAAGTTCCTCTCATCCAGAAGGAGCTTGGCTACCTGTTGGACCACAAGATGACTGAGCCCTGTCAGAGCGAGTGGAGTTCTCCTGTCACTCTAGTCCCTAAGCCAGGTGGGTCACAGCGGCTTTGCATCGACTACAGACGTGTTAATCAGATAACCAAAACAGACATTTACCCTCTCCCTCGCGTGGAAGATTGCATAGACAAGATCGGAAAGGCTAGGTACATAAGTAAGTTCGATTTGTTAAAGGGATACTGGCAAGTACCTATGACTGAACGTGCTAGGGAGATCTCATGTTTTGTAACACTAGGAAAGACTTTTGCATGTTCTGTAATGCCATATGGTATGAAGAATGCACCAGCCACTTTTCAGAAGCTCATGAATGTTGTAACAGAGGGTTTGGCAGGGTGTGTTGTTTATATTGATGATGTATTAATCTTCAGTGACAACTGGAAAGATCACCTATGCCATGTCAGTAAATTTCTTGAGCGTTTGGTTCAGGCTAATCTTGTAGCTAATTTATCAAAGTGTGAGTTTGGTCAAGCTAAAGTTCAGTACCTTGGGTACGTAATTGGTGATGGACACGACGTTGCACCACCAGCAGCTGAGGTTCAGGTTATAAGTGATCTTCCCAGACCTAAAAGTAGGAAAGGGCTACAAAGATTTTTGGGAATGGTAGGTTATTACTGGAGATTTGTTCTTAACTTTTCAATTCTTGTATCACCACTTACAGACCTACTGAAAAAGGGAGTTAAATTTGTCTGGACCGATAGCTGTGAATCCTCTTTCAGTAAACTTAAAGCTATCCTATTAAGTCAGCCAGTGCTCGCTACTCCAAATTTTGCTAAGCCTTTTAAGATGGCTGTTGATGCAAGTGATACAGGAGCTGGGGCTGTTTTGCTGCAAGAGGATGATCAGGGTATTGAACACCCTGTATCTTATTACAGTAAGAAGCTCACTCCTCCTCAAAAGAACTACTCAACTATTGAGAAAGAGCTTTTGGCCTTGATTTTGGGTTTACAGCATTTTTCATTTTATTTGTGTTCTGGTTTTGACCCCATAGTCATTTATACCGATCATAACCCACTGAAATTCCTTAGTAAGTTTAAAGATAAAAATCAGAGATTGACAAGATGGAGTCTACTTCTTCAGGAGTATTCATTACACATACATGTCAAGGGGAAAGAAAATGTTATTGCAGATTGCTTATCTAGACTTTAGACAGATTGTTTTAGAGTAATAAGAAATTTCCTTTGTAAATTTCTTTTTCTTTGTGGGGAGGTGTTACATAGCCTATGATTTCATCATCCTTTGTGTAATTCTAACGTACAGTATGCTGCATGTTTGATCACGATTCGCCTCGTGGCTTCCATAGTGACCAAGCTTCCGTGTTCTACCTCACTCCCCCTTTATAGTTGAGTAAGTCGTTCTTTCTGTTGTTCAGAGCAGGAGTGTCAACTCTTTGTCCCCTATGGCTTCATTTGCGCGTCCTTCTTATAAGTTGTATCAAGCTCTGCCGGCCCCTATATAATGAGCTCAGTCTCTGCATTAATTGCCACTAGATCTACTCCTCATTTTGTTCACATCTCTGTCCTTCCCTGTACAGTTGTTATTATTTTTGTGAGTGCTTAGGAAGTGTCCAACCATCTAGCTGCTGTGTAATTTGAGTATAAGTGTTATTTTTTTTTTTTTTCTTGTACTGTATAGCATAAGGTGTTAATTCGTGGGCCTAGTGAGGTTTTTGTGATTCATGTGTTTTAGGTGTCAGCCAGTAGTAATAATATTTTGTATCTGTAGTAATATATCTTGCATTAACTGAGCATTATCCGGTTTTCTCATTTTATCAGGGCTGACTTAGATAAATTTACTCTTGCTAATTTCGTGTTAATAGAGGCTATTGCAGTTAACCATATATTTAACCTGTTTTTTGCCATTACATTATACGTATGAGTCCAGAATGTTTAGTTGTTAGTTTGAGCATTAAACTTTAACTTGTAATTTTACCTAACTCTTTTATTTTGAACCTGGAACTCTGCGGGACAGTAGTGATTTTGGTGTTCTCACTTGAAGTGTTCGTTATCTATCTCTGTTCCGTAACAGTATACACACAATATACTGTATATATATATATATATATATATATATATATATATATATATATATATATATATATATATATATATATATATATATATTGTGTGTGTGTGTGTGTGTGTGTGTGTGTGTGTGTGTGTGTGTGTGTGTATGTGTGTGTGAGAGAGAGAGAGTATTGAGTGACTGACTGTGTACGACGTATATAACCATGTATATATGCGTGTGTATGTTGAAGCATACCACTATATCTAGGCCCAGATTTTGAGTATTTTTGATGGCGTGTTATGTCTCATGTATACAGAGGTAAGGCTTTATGATCCCCACCGCACATCACACCCGAAGGACGGGTTGATGTGCGGTGGGGATCATTAAGACTCATATCAATTATTACTCACGGCAATACGCCACCTTTCGGTCGGGCACGTGTATGAGTTATTCGATTTCCGCATTTTGTCTAGTAAATATCGTTGTAATCGGCCGCCTCTAACAAGGCGAGACGATACAGTTTTTGTCGGCGTGTGTCTGTGTGTGTATGTATCTCTTCCCAAAATATTTAGAAGAGTTGTACGACTTTGCAGCGAACCGTCTGGAACTTGAAACTATGAGGATGGGCAGAAGTTATTAACTTTTGGTGAGGATTTGATCAAAGACGACCAAATGCCAGCCGCCATATATTTTACACCCACCTACAGTATAATAAGGAAAGACGACATAGTTCTGTGTGTGTGTGTGTGTGTGTGTGTGTGTGTGTGTGTGTGTGTGTGTGTGTGTATCCACTGCCAAAATATCTCGAAGCGTTGAGGACGAATTTTTACGAAGCCTTCAGGAAATAGCATGCATGTGAATGTGCAGGAGCCTATTACTTTTGATGAGGATTTGATCAAGGATGACCGAATGCCAGCCGCCACATATTTTTAAATAAGGACTGGCGTTTTGTAAAACTCGGTAACTGAATTTCGTCGAGTTTTGCAACTTTTTTTTTTTTTTTTCTGGCATTAGCAAGGCGAGGCAATATAATTTTTGTCTGTGTAAGTGTCTGTGTGCGTGTGTATGTATCTGTTACCAAAATATCTCGTCTTCAAATATGGTTTATAGGTAGCTTGTACCTTAGCCACCAACATACTAGATTAGCGATTAGAATTCGGCCCCCGAATGCTTCAGGGTCATTTAATATCGAGTGACTTAAAGCAAAAAAATTCGCCGTGTTTCACAACTTTTACCGCCCACCTTTAGCAAGGCGAGGCCATATAGTTTGTGTGTGTGTGTGTGTGTGTGTGTGTGTGTGTGTGTGTGTGTGTGTGTGTGTGTGTGTGTGTATGTGTGTGTGTGCGTGCGCGCGCTCCCACAATATCTCGAAGAGTTGTGGACGAATTTTCACCCAACCTTCAGGAAAGAGCAAATATGTTGAGCAAAATTCATTAACCTTTGGTGAAAATCTGATCAAAGACGACCGAATGCCAGCCACCATTTATCAAACTGCATTTTTGCCAATATCTAAGCAACGAATAGAGATATTTTCTTCAAATTTGGTTCTTAGGTAGCTCCTACTTTAGCAAACATATCTGTTGGGCGATTAGCATTTGGCCCCCGAATGCTCTCGTTTTTCGTTACAGTTCCATTATACTCTACAGCTTTATGTTTTAATTGCATGATTCTTTTCATAAGAACACTTTTTTTACGTAATTAAAAAAAGTTGGTATATGGGAGTAATGCAGGCATAGCTTTGTTGTGGAAGAAAATCTTAACAAATATTTATATTGCATTTAAACCATTAAGTCTACTGAATTCATTTTCGAAGGATATAAGAGTATATCCATTACTCACCATCCTCACATCTTCGAATCTAACCCCCCTTCCTCTTTGTGGTGGTTTCAGGGTGCGACGGAACTCTCGAGGTTGACGAACACGTTTTTTTTGGAAGGATAATATTGCTACCAGTTTGCATTATTCCACATCTTACTGTTCCATAGCAAAGAATCCCTCCAATATAATAACTTTCCATTTTAACTGTGCAGAGAGCAGAGATATCCTTTAGTTCAAAGGGGTCGTCTGGCCATAACAAGAATGATATTCAATTGAGAGTCCATGATCTCCAAAGGTTTAATAATTAAGAAAGGCCCTATCCCATTTGAGCTGACAGGAGCATTATTAAGCCGAACTTATTCTTCTGGTGGTAACCAGGCAGACACACAGGTAAGACCCTGCTCTATAAAAATACAGTACTAATACTGTATGCTGTTGGTGACGCATCTTTACCCAAAATCTCTAAGTTAAGTAATAACACTTTACTTAGGATGCAATGACTATTTTTTTTTAACCCTCCCTGAGATCATGTATTCACCTTTGGTGAAAACCTGAACAGAGGCTATATCTAACCCGTCCAGTTCGAAAGGTCTTCCCTAAGCCGATTATACTCACTAGCTGGAAGAAAAAATATTACAGAAATTAGTCATCCGAGTGAAGGACTTAATATAATTTTGGTACCCTTCAATTTACCTGCATGTTAAGTAGGGCAACATCTGCCCGTATGTTATCGATAATGATATTTTTCGAACACTTAAGTAGTAAAGGTGCTGACACTCTTAGGCCTCATTTTCAGCTGAATAAACCGGTGTGGGGTTGATGACAGATGTCCCAGCGATAAGAACGTTGTCGAAAAACACGAATAACCCAACCAGTTCAAAAAACTCATCGTAAAGTAAATAACAGAGTTTCAAGAAATCAGGAATATAATACGACTGACATCATCGTACTGACGTGGTTACAGAAGAAAAGACTGAATGTGAAATAATTATCGCATAATATAAAAGTGCAGGTTCTGCTAACAGGCTACTCCTCAAGTAAAATTATCTGGCAGTAACAAGCATAATGAAACCAATGATGAAATAACTAAAAAAAAAAAAAGCACGAAAAAGGAAAGTCCCATGAATTTAATACAGTGTTAAACAAACAAAAGTGAGTTTGTTGTTAAAGAGGGGGGGGGGCTTGAGCTTCACCTAACGCCAGGTAATTAAAAATAAATATGTAAACTTGGTGCGTCCCGTAAAAGAATTATATTTGGAGATCGTAGACAGAAAAATAAAGACAACTTATACACAAACACACATGTTAATATGATCTTTGTAAGAACCAAGTATGCTACATATACCCAATGCAGCCATGTCTAGCATGCGTGGTTTGTATGGCTGTGTACTGCCTAACCCTGAAATTATGCTGATTGAGGTGTTGATAAAAGAACGACAGTGTTACTGACTTGCGCTGACGTATGAAATCAATGCCATGAATCACCTTTATCACGGTCAGTCGACAGGCAGAAATTCACCGAGAAAAAGCTTTACAATCCCATCTCATGGAACTTCAACTAATAAAGGACGGAAACGAGACCGCTGAACTTTCGTTAATAACAACGTGATAAATACAGTAAGAAAACTATATCTGTAAGAAATAGTGGTTCACACATATCCCCCCCCCTTCTCTCTCTTTCTCTTTCTCTCTCTCTCTCTCTCTCACACACACACACACACACACACATACAAAGATACGCCTATACAACAGATATCTTGCACGTGCCTTCTTTCAATGTTACACATAAAACTGAGAATGGCTGAGAGAGAGAGAGAGAGAGCGAGAGACTCCTAATACACTAAAGTAGGATGTGTGTGTGTGTGTGTGTGTGTGTGTGTGTGTGTGTGTGTGTGTGTGTGTGTGTGTGTGTGTGTGTGTGTGTGTGTGTGTGTGTGTGTGTGTGTGAAGGAGGAAAAGAAGGGACAGAGGAGAGGAGGGGGAGTCAGGAATGAATAGTAAAAGAGGAGGGAGGGGGACCGATGGTGAGATAGAGGAGGGAGATAAAGAGAAATGGGAGACAGGGAGAGGCAGAGAGAAAATGGAGGGATTAGCAAACAAAATCGAGTAGAGGAGGAAGGGAATGACAGGGAGAGGAAAGGGAGGAAACGAGGGACGGGGGATAGAAAAGGGAGGAATGAAAGGAGAGGGAGAGAAAGGGGAGGAAGGGAGGCACATGCAGAGAAAGAGGGGGTCAGGAAGAATAAAAGAAAAATGGGAGGAAAGAGAGAAAAAGAGGAGGGATGGGGGGACAGGGTCAGAAGCAGGATGAATGGAGGGAGGGAAGAAAACTGTGTAGCACTGAAGAAAGGCACGTGCAAGATGTCGGTTGTATAAGCGTATCAATGTGTGTGTGTGTGTGTGTGTGTGTGTGTGTGTGTGTGTGTGGGTGTGTGTTCGAGAGGGAATATGTGTGAACCACTATTTCTTACAGATATTTAAATTTCTTACTGTATTTATCATGTTGATATTAATAAAAGTTCAGCGGTCTCGTTGATGGTCCATGAGATGAGATTGCATAGGTTTATCTCTGTTCTTGTTGTCAACTACCCGTGAGATGGAGGTTATTTCATGGCACTGGATTCATAGGTCAGCATAAGTCAGTAACACTGTCGTTCTTCTATCAGCTCCTCAGTACGCAATCAGCAGAATTTCAGGGTTAGGCAGTGCACAACCATACAAACTACGCACACGCAGACGTGGCTGCATAGGGTATATGTAGCATACGTTGTTCTTACAAAGATCATATTAACATGCATGTTTTTGTATACGTTGTCTTTGTTTTTCTGTCTACGATCTCAACATATAATTTTTTCACGGGACGCACCCTGTTTATATATATATATATATATATATATATATATATATATATATATATATATATATATATATATATATATATATATATATGTATATATATATATATATATATATATATATATATATATATATATATATATTTAATTACCTGGCGTTGGGCGAAGCTCGACCCCCTTCCCTCTTAAACAACAAACTCACTTTTCAGGAAGGCCGCACCTGTTTCACCTGTGGGTATTTACAATGCTAAAGTCTCAGGGGAATACCCCCCCCCTCTCTCTCTCTCTCTCTCTCTCTCTCTCTCTCATTTCGTAACATTTCTGTTTTTTCCGTCGGTATTTTTACGGTTGTGAATTAATTTAAAGTTGCTAGAAGGATTATTGTCAAATACATAGGTCGGTAGCATTAATATTTTGTTGCATTCACCAAATGTTTCCTTATACCTTACCGCTTCACTCATATTACAGTGACTCTCACCATTTCATGATAGAAATTGTATAAATAATTGTACCGGTATGTTAAATGAAACTATAGTTATGGTGCATTGATACTGCCCTAGAGGTAAGTTTGACATGACTGGGACCACATTCATTTTTTTAGCCTGTTACAAACACCCCTTGGGTTCTCGGTGATAATGCTTTGTCTAGTGACAAGAAAATCCTTTAAGTATCTTACGTGAACATTTGATGCTCATAAATGAACATCAATCCCCTAATAATTATTAATCTTACTGTAGTCAGTTATTTTTCACCATAAAACTATTCACTCACAACGTAGCTACCTTGTTGTTTAATAGGCAGATTTTGATCAGGGACTGCTCCTGACTTTAGGAGTCTTCTTCTGACTGGTGGTGGTGTCCTCAGCAACTCGCTTTGCAAATCTCTTGCATACTGTTGTGAGCTGAAAAGCCTTTCACAGACACGGCAGTGGAAAGAAACCTTGTCCCTCCGTCCACACAAATATATCCACTTTTGCATGTTGAGTTTATCTTTTGACATGCGAAAGCGCCTCAGAAACTTGCCATCAGATGTCTTCCCTGAACACCCAAACATATTGCACATCGTGAAAAGTACTGTAACTTCATGAAATGTATAAAATAAAGCAGGCTATGCGTCACAAACGACTGGTAAAAACACATATTGTCCAGCACCGTGAGCGAGGCAGGAATCCAAGTGACTTCACGGGTCAAGGCGACCAGTCATAGATGAACTGCGCAAAACCGACCTTATTTTGGTACAGAGATGAGCACACTGAGTCTCTACACTGTGCACTCACCCATCAACTTTTCCTTTCACTCGCCCATCCACTTACCCATCAACCTTTTCAACTATCAATCCACCCATCCATCCACCTCTCCACTCACAAATACATCCACACATCAAACTATCCATCCACCAGCCTA
Organism: Coenobita brevimanus; assembly: GCF_032717465.1. Lineage (NCBI taxonomy): Eukaryota > Metazoa > Arthropoda > Malacostraca > Decapoda > Coenobitidae > Coenobita > Coenobita brevimanus. The sequence continues at coordinate 19,384,699 of NC_137065.1, read as the reverse complement.
TTAGCCTATTAATCTACCCACCACCTGACTGATTTACTTCATTTACATGGAATATGATACCATGACAACAGCGGTCATTGCAGATGTACAATAGTAACAGCAGAAAAAGGACAATATATTTACTGTATATCTTTATCTATATCTTCTTCTGTGTCTGTCTATCTATCCATCTATATAATTATGTAAATGTACATATATATATATATATATATATATATATATATATATATATATAAAGGGGGAGAGAGAGAGAGAGAGAGAGAGAGAGAGAGAGAGAGAGAGAGAACGAGAGAGAGAGAGAGAGAGAGAGAGAGAGAGAGAGAGAGAGCGAGAGCGAGAGAGAGAGAGAGATGAGAAATTAAAATGGTCATCTAACATTAAAATTCATATGAAAACGTCAAGGTCACACAATGCTCACACCAAAAAGCCTGCCAGTCCAAATACCAACGAATCTATCCATCTATCCACCCATCCATCTATCCACCTATCCATCTATCCACTCACCTATCCATCTACCCATCAACATATCCGTTCATCCACCCGTCCACTTAGTCAATTACTCAGTCACCCACCCATCCACCTATTCATCCACCTGTCCATCAGCTATCCACTGACCCATCAACGTACCCACCCATCCATTTATTTAACCAGCCATCCACTCATCCATAGGACCTCTTAGAACAGAATCAGGTGACACTACCAGTGAAGATAAAGAAATGTGCTCCATCCTAAATCATTATTTCATATCAGTATTTACCAAGGGAAAACTAGGCCTGGTCCCTCAAGTAGCAAATATTTACGATGATAATACAGAAAATATTCTTAGTAAAATAACCATTAGTAAGGAGGACGTATTGAAAGAAATTAATAAATTAAAACCTCAAAAATCGCCAGGCCCGGATGATATACTGTATATGTAAAAATTATAAAAGAAGCCAAAGAATAATTATGTCAGCCACTTTTAACGTTATTTAATGACTCTTTAATTTCAGGAAAAGTTCAAGAGGCATGGATGACCGCAAACGTAGTGCCCATTTTTAAAAGGGGAGATAAAGCAGCTGCGTCAAATTATCTTCCGATAAGTCTAACTTCAATAGTAGGAAAAATGCTAGAGTCAATTTTGGCAGTCTAACTTCAATAGTAGGATAAATGTTAGAGTCAGTTTTGGCAAATAAGATTAGAGAACACTTAGAAAGATTTAATCTTATAAAAGAAAGTCAGCACAGATTCAGGCAAGGACGATCCTGCCTCGCAAACTTGTCATTCTTCTGGGACGTCTATGAGGCAGTAAATAGCGATAAAGCTTATGATATCATTTATCTGGACTTTAGTAAGGCTTTTGATAGGGTCCCACATGAAAGGTTAGTTAGAAAGGTTCGAGCACAGCTAGTGATGTATCGGATACCAAATTTTAGAGCACCGCGGAGGCGGAGGCGGAGGCGGAGGTGGATATCTATTTCTCATAAAATGCGGTTGCGAATAAAACTGCGGAGGTTAAGATATTAATTTTTGCGGACGAGGACACAACTGTGGATTATTTATACCTCTGTGTCCGTGGTTGTGGACACGGACGAGGATTTTTTTTTTTTTTACACTTATTACAGTACATTTATGCAGTATAAAGTGACGAGTTTCAGCCACACTTAAGTGTACAGTAGTATTGGCTTTAGTCCAGATATGCCTATATATTAACATAGCACGTGTAACTATTGCGACAGTTAGAGAGAGAGAGAGAGAGAGAGAGAGAGAGAGAGAGAGAGAGAGAGAGAGAGAGAGAGAGAGAGAGAAAGAGAGAGAGAGAGAGAGAAGGAACATTGAGAGACGGAAGGAGGAAGAGATAATAGAGAAGAAAACAAAAACAGGAAGAGGGACTGGCAGGTGAGAGGCATGCAGAGGAGAGTTGTGGATGAAAAGGAGAGAGAAAAAGAATTATGACAAAGAGAGAGAGGAGAAATATTGGATGGGTGGAGATCAGCAACCTCTGCGGTTCTTTGACGCGGAGGTGGATTATAATATGGAGCTTTTATTATCTGAAAACTCGGTGGCGGATAATGATGCGGAGCTTTTCTTGTCTGAAGACGCGGACGCGGATAGTAATGCGGACATCATTTTCACCGCAGAGGCTCCGCGGAGACAGAGGCGGAGGCGGATATCCGATACATCATTAGTATAGACGGCGATATCTTAAAATGGATAGAATCCTGGCTGAATGGACGAAAGCAGAGAGTCCCCGGGGGGAGGGGGACCATAAATGCCCCCACCTTCAACCCCTCTCCGGGTGACGACTTGGGCTACCTGGAACCACTGTCTGACTCACTTCTTCATTTCTGCAACATTCGCGGCCTTTCCTCTAACTTTCGCTCTGTTGAGCACCACCTCTCCTCCTCTAAACCTCACCTTCTCTTTCTAACTGAGACTCAGCTGTCTGAGGCAACTGACAGCAAACCCTTTTCTGTATCCTCCTACTTTCTCTATACTCATTTCAAAGCCAAAGGTTGCTGTTGTGTATATATATGCAACGACTTATCTTGCTCTCGTGTTCCAGAACTCGATTCTTCAGAATTCTCTACACTCTGGCTTCGGCTTTCCTGTCATTCTCTGACTAAATATATCTGTGCTGTTTACTTATCCCCTAATTCTACTGACTATCAAAAATTCTTCGACTATCTTTTCTACGATGGAACACATTCTATCCATTTCTCCCTTCTCTGAAATCTCCATTTTAGGAGATTTCAATGTTCACCACCACCTTTGGCTCTCCTCTCCTTTCACTGATCCACCTGATGAACAACCCTACATCTTTTCTGTCCTTAATGACCTAGAGCAGCTTGTACAGCACCCTACCCGTATCCCAGACCGCCTTGGAGAGAGCTCCAACATACTTGACCTCTTCCTTACAACGAATCCTGCTTACACTGTTAATCTTTTCTCTCTGTTGGGATCCTCCGATCACAACCTTATCACCTTAACCTGTCCTATCACTCCAGTACGGCCTGTGGACCCTCCAGTGAAAAGTCGTCTGTGGCATTTTGGAGCTGCGGATTGGAAGGCCCTCAGGGAGTACTTCTTTGGTTTTCCCTGGAATGATTATTGCTTCCATGGCCGGGAGCCATCTGAGTGTGCCTTGCGCATTACAGAGGTTTTTCTCTCTGGCATTGAAGCATACATTCCTTTCTCGTATCCTTTGTCTAACGCAAGAAAGCCTTGGTTAATCACGCTTGTTCTAATGCTGTCCGCAACAAGGAAAGGGCCTACAAAAGGTACCGGAGCCAACCCACCCCTGAATCACATCTTGTTTCTGTTTCTGCCCGGAATCGTGCTAAATCTGTTCTTAGCTCTGCTAAAAATAATTTCATTCGTACTAAATGCTCTCAACTCTCCAACTCGAATTCTTCCCGCTCCTTCTGGCACCTTGCCAAAAACCTTTCTAACAACTTTATCTCATCGTCCTTCCCTCCTCTTTTCTACTCTGATGGTTCTCTAGCTATTTCTTCAACTGATAAAGCAGATCTCTTCACACAAACTTTCTCCTCCAATTCCACCTTAGATGAGTCCGGTGCTGTTCCTCCATCACTTCCCCCCACTGACTTCCTCATGGCTGACATTAAAATTTCTTCAGCTGATGTATTTTCTGCCATCACTGGCGTCAATACTAACAAGGCATATGGGCCTGATGGAGTCTCTCCTGTTGTTCTCAAGAACTGTGCTTCTGTGCTTACATCCTGCCTAGGCAAACTCTTTCACCTTTGTCTGTCAACTTGTACCTCTCCTTCTTGCTGAAAGTTTGCTCTCATTCAGCCAGTCCCAAAGAAGGGTGACCATTCTCAACCCCCCAACTATCATCCAATTGCTTTAACGTCCTGTATTTCAAAAGTTCCTATCACAACCTTCTTTCTGATCGTCAGTATGGGTTCTGTCAGGGACGCTCCACTGGCGATCTTCTCACCTACCTTTCAGACTCCTGGTCATCCTCCTTTACGGACTTTGGCGAAAGCTTTGCCATTGCACTTGACATCTCAAAGGCTTTCGATCGAGTCTGGCATAAATCTTTACTTTCCAAACTGCCCTCTTACGGTTTCTATCCTTCTATCTTTGCCTTCGTCGCTAGCTTCCTTTCTGGTCGTTCTATAGCCACTGTTGTAGATGGCCACCGTTCTTTTCCTAGATCTATCAACAGTGGTGTTCCTCAGGGCTCTGTCATGTCACCAACTCTCTTCCTTTTATTCATCAATGACCTTCTAAGCTGTACATCTAACCCTATCCACTCATACGCTGATGACTCCACTCTTCACCTTTCCATTCGGTTCCCTCAACGCCCATCTCAAGAGTTACTTCAACAAACAAGGGATGAGGCTATGGTACATCTAATGTCTGACTTAGCTCGTATCTCTGCCTGAGGTAAAACTAATATTGTTGTTTTTGATGCATCTGAAACTCAGTTCTTACACTTATCAACCTAACAAAATCTTCCACAGGTATACCCACTAATGTTTAATAATATTCAGCTTAATCCTGCATCATCCTTGAACATGCTTGGGGTTTCATTTACTCAGGACTTATCTTGGAAGGATCATATTACATCTCTTGTAAAATCTTTTTCCAAGAGATTGGGTGTGCTAAGCCGACTCTGTTCTTTCTTTACCCCTGCACAATTGTTGACTCTATATAGTGGATTTATCTACCCCTGTGTGGAGTACAACTCTCATGTGTGGGGAGGCTCCCCACATACAGCTCTTCTCAATAGGGTGGAGTCAAAGGCTTTTTGTCTCATTAACTTTCCTCCTCTTACTGACTCCCTTCAACCTTTGTCTCTTCACCTCACTGTTGCATCTTTATCTCTTTTTCTATCGCTACTTTAATGGTCACTGCTCATCTGAACTGTCTGCTTGCATTCCTCCACCTTTACAACGGGCGTGTAGCACCCGTCTAGCAGCAAACTCTCATCCCTATTCTGTCCAACTCTCTAATGTAAGAGTTAACCGTTACTCCCAGTCCTTCATTTATGCAACAGGTCAACTCTGGAACTGTCTCCCTTTGTCTGTATTTCCTGCTGCCTATGATCTCCAGTCTTTCAAACGCAGTGTGTCCAGGCATCTCAAAATGAATGGATCTTGAATTTGGCTCCCTACTGTATTTTGTTTTTTTCTTGGAAGGAACTGTTATTGCGGGCTGATGACCTTTGTTTCCTTGTTCCTCGCATTAAAAAAAAAAAAAAAAAAAATAGAACTAAGTCGGATTGGGGATTAGTAACTAGCTGTGTACCACAGGGTTCAGCACGCGGTCCTTTATGATTTATTATGTATATAAATGATCTATAATAAGGAATCACTAGCAGCATCAGGAAATTTGCCGACGATACAAAAATTGGGCGTGTCATTAACTCGACTGGTGATTGCCATAACTTACAAAAGGACTGCGATATATTAACCAAATGGCCTAAAACCTGGCAAATGGAATTTAACGTTGAAAAATGTTAAGTACTAAACGTAGGTAAGACCAGTGGAGATACTAAATACAGCTTAGATAAAAAAAAAAAAAAAAGTAAATCGGAATATGAGAGAAGTCTAGGAGTTATGGTTAGTAAAGACCTGAAACCCAGGCAGCAGTCTATTAATGCGAAAAACAAAGCAAATAGGGTCCTAGGATTTATTTCGAGAAGCGTGAGCAATAGGTCATCAAAAGTAATATTGCAACTTTATCTAGCATTAGTAAGGCCACATTTACAGTACGCCTTACAATTTTGGTGTCCTTACTATAGAATGGATATTAACTCGTTAGAAAATGTACAGAGAAGAATAACAAAAACGATACATGATGTATCTGTCATATGAGGACAGACTAAAAAGACTAAATATGAACCCTTGCCAATAAGGGAGATATTGGCAAGGTACTGAAAGTGAGCATACAGGATAGAACTAGAAGAAGTGGTTTCAAATTAGACAAATTCCGTTTCGGTAAGGAAATAGAAATTGGTTTGGTAATAGAGTAGCAGACGAATGGAATAAGCTACCTAGTAAAGGAGTTGCTGCCTCTTCTATTGAGAGTTTCAAGCATAGGCTAGATAAACATTTGACAAATAAGGGGTGGGTATAGAAAAACAAAATCTACTACCCAATAATAATTTATTCCTTTTCCTTTTCAGGATACACTGTGATAGTCTCTTTTTCTCCCTTCACACTTTCCTATAAAATGTCCACGCCAGTTTTTCTATACTGTGTGGTGTTCTTTCTGACTTTTTCCTGCTGGTTTCAGCTGGAGAGTTTGGAGGGCGGGGGAGAGCCTTCTTCTTTGCTATCCTTATCTCATTCTAGTAGTTCATTTAATCTTCTAGGAGCTGCCTAGCATGGGCCAACCAGCCTACTGCAGTTGTCCTCTCTTCTTATGTTCTTATGAGGCTGGAATGGTAAGTGCTAATGCAGTGCACGCAGACGAAGTGGAAGCAGAAGTGTCAAGGAAGGTAGATACTTTGAAATTAGACTAATTAAGGTTAAGATCAGGCTCGACAATAGCCATGGCTTCCAGCCAGTCAAGGGTGGGTGCAAGACCAAGGTAAGTAAAACTGATGTCCCTGTGGCTATTAGGAATAGGTTTCAGGTACTAGAGGATGAAGTGCAAGATGAACCTAGCCTCATACTTGCTGGGGATTCGTTGATTAGGCATCAGGAGAAGGAATATAATACAAAATGTTCTGTGAGGAAGCGTTTATGCTTTCCTTGCAGCAGGGTACAGGATGTGACTGAAAGAGTACATGACTTAGCAAGTACATGACTTAGCAACATCTCAGTGGACTTGGTCTTTGTTAGTGTGGTAGCTTCAGGCAGGTTAGAGGAGATCCTTAGGAAGCATAGGGACCTTATTAGGAAGTTAAATGAATGTCGTAGGAAGTTAGCTATTTGTGGTTTGTTACCAAGATTTGGCGTTGGTTCTGTGATCCTGAGTAAAATGATAGGAGTCAGTAGTAGGCTAGGGGGTTTGTGTAGAAACGAGGGTACGATGTTTATTGATGTTTAAGACAGCTTTAGTCATAACAGAAGTTTGTATGGTAGAGGCGGCCTTCGCCTAAATAGAATAGGAAAGGCTAGGTTATTTAGGGTGCTAGATGGGTGATAGATATTCATTAGGTAGTGATAGAGAGGTGGAAAGGGATAGTTAATGGTATAGTTGTTAACAGTCCAATGTTTGATGCTAATGGAGGTAAGGTAAGTGAGGTGAGACTAGCCCACCAGGATTATTGGGTGCACCTGACCTGACCTTGGGAGCAGGCAGAAAATCAGAGGATTAGTAGGAAGGGTTGGAGTGCCAGGCCATCAGCGGCTTATAGGAACATTAGAACTTCGACAGAGCATTTAAATGTTGAACAGGGTTTAATTTAGTGTGTCTCACAGCCCTACTAGATCCAACCGTACTATGAATATCATGTATACGAATGTGAGAAGTATTATTTCAAAACAAAAGGAATTTATTAGTTGTGCAACTACTGATAATCCTGACATCATTATAATTACAGAATCATGACTCAGTGCCCGTGACAACGTCTTACTTGATAAGTACCTCTACAAAGCTAAAAAATATTCGAAAAATCGCTACTGCACAAAACCGGCGGAGGAGTTCTAATATACAGTATATTAAGACCCACATAAATGCAGTACGTATGCTGTAACATACGATTCTTTGTATACCGAAATCTTCAAAGAGAGAAATAAAACCATTTTTTTCTGGGTAACATACTGACTGCCCAAGATAGAAGAGGAAAATAATATAATATTGATCAACGAAATAAAATCAGTATTTATAAGCAAAAACTGCATTATTTTGGGGAGACTTTAATAATTCAAATATTGATTGGAAACATTCACCGGCAGATAAAGAATGGAACACGTTGTTAGAACTAATATACGATACATTTTTATGCCTGGCAGTGAATATACCAACGTGTGGTAATAATATTGTCGCTCTTGCCATAGCAACAGAGAGAGATTTAATAAATTTGTTTGATGATAAGACTGTTGACAAGAGCGAAATAATATCATTAGTCCTGAAGATAACATCAGCAGTAAGATCAGTATAAATAGCCTTTTGGTTCCAAACTTTAATCAATGATATTAGGGAGGAAGTTTTCAACACCAACTGGATTAAGTTATTACAGGTGGTTAGCTTCGAACAAATGTGGGAAATATTCACTACTCGATTGAGGTTTATCAAACGAAAAAATATGCCGATAATTTACCAAATAAATAATCTCATTAATAAACAGGCCTGGGTGTAAAAAAAAAAAAAGAAAAAAGAAAATGGAGAAATAATTTGTCACAAAAGAAGAGCATATAAAAATTATAAATGTACAGGAAATCACTGTGATGGCACCGAATATTCTAAACTACAAGGGAAATGTACGCAAGCTATTCAGAAAAATAAACGAGACAAGGACGCGAAAATTTATTTTGACGCAAAATCAAACCTTAATTTATTTTTCCATCACGTGAGGCATAAGAAATAAGTAAAGGGTGTCACAGACCATCTAACATGATCGGAAGGCGATCTTTCCATAACCAACCAATAGCAGCATCACTGAACTAATCATAATGTTTTCACGGAAGAAAATAGTGTAAACATTCCCATCCCTGAAAAAGACTTTTCAGTGCCAGAAGATACATTGTCAGTCAACGAAGTAACAGGACATGTAATGTTAAATTATCTTTAAAAAATCGACCGAAATAAATCAACTGGCCCAGATCAGATAATTATCTCCTTGCATACTGCTTGCATGTTACAGACAGTTAGTATTTTCTATAATTCAAGAAATCATTCAATATTCGGTATATCATTAACTGAATGTAGAGAACCTAATAAATGGAAGCTCACTAATATATCACCGATCATTAAAAAGGGTGATAAAAGAACTCCCCACATATTACCACTCAAGAAGCCCAGCGTCAGAACTAGGCAAACTTTTGAAAGCAGTGTTAAAGAAAAAAATACCGTGTTCCTTAGTAGGCAAAATCTAATGACAGATAATCAGTATGGGTTTCGTAATAATAGATTATGCCTTACAAATTTACTTGATTTTTTTGCAAACATATATGATAACTGGGGCGCAAAAATACCGTTGGATGACCTAGATTACCAGAAAGAGTTTGATAGGGTCCCCCATCTAAGACTAGTAGAAAAACTAAAAGCCCGCGGCCTCTATAACAACTTTGTTCTTCGACTGATGAATGAATCGCAAACAGCGTGAAGTGATAAATGACGAACCATCAGAATGGCTAGACGGAACAATCGGATTTCCTCAAGGGACAGTTCTCAGACCAGTTCTTGTCGCTATCAGTGATCTTGAAAATGGACTCGCTAAGCGGATGGCAAGGAAACTGAAGGTAAAATAATTACGAAAGCAGCTGTGAATCTATACAAAACTACCTGGATAAATTAATAAATTGTACTGAAAAATGGTAGATAAAATTTGATGTAGATCAACATAAGATCATGAGCACTGGTGACGAAAAAATAAAATGTATGTGTAACTCTTTCTCTACCCCACTGACAGAAGTAAAGGACAGGATGGATCTTGGAGTTATCAGTAATATTATCAGAAACACAAAACAGTGTACAAGCAGCTAGCAACAAGGCAACAAAATGTTCGGCTTCGTCACAAGGAACTTTGATCATAAAACGCGTGATGTTATTTCTGAGCTTTATACGTCATTAGTTAGGCCGCACCTAGGATACTGTGTACAGCAATGGTCCCCTAATCATATTATGGACGCATATAGGCTTGAGAGTGTGCAGTGCAGAACCACGAAAATGCTCCCCTGCATTGCAGCCTAATTTTCCCAATGAAGAGCGACCAAACAAACTTAATGTGTTTTCCCTAAAAAAAAGTGACGACTCATAGATCTAATACAAATATTGAAAATTCTTAAATCTACCGATATTAGATATGAGAATCTGTTCAAAATTCAGAACTAGAAATAAAGAATTGAAACTCAAAAGCAAGAGATGCAACACTAAAATAGTGGAAAACTAGTTTCTTTTTCCTGCCAGTTTAACAGTATGGTTGTCACGAATTTGCGCAAGTGTATTTATACAAATTTGTGACATTGTATTTTGGTGAGAAAACCACGAACTCCAATGGAATTCCCACTGGGCATCAATTAAGTTCAACCGTCCTTGTATTCACTTTGATCGGGATGGTTTTCAGAACATTTGTCACTATTTCATAAGTGATCATTCTTATGCACGACATTAGTGCCTTCACTGAGTGATTTTATTGCGTGTGTATATCGTTCGCCCTCTCTCCATTGACCGTTGAAGTTAGGCCACGCCTACTTCCGGCGAACACGGCCATCTCTCACCCCCCTTCCCAATTTGAACTTAGTCAGTTTTGGACCTCCTTGAGAGTAGGATCATTTGTGCCCAGCGCAGAGAGCTGCATCTCCGTTGTACAGCGATTTCCTGGATCTCCACCTAGACGGTGATCGGCGAAGTGAGCTTAGCAGCGAATAGCAGCGCTTGGTGTTCGACATGCAGACGCCCAGTCTTTCGTAGCTTCGGCTCCGTCCCTCCACTGACCAGTATTTCTGTTTGTTTTTCTAGGCTTAAGTTCGATTAGCTTTTGAATGAGCGAGTGAGTGTATTTCCTTTGTTATTTGAATTCATGAGTCCCTCTGTGACCGCGAATTCTCCTTTTGAATTCATTTTGAGATTCATATAACGTAAATTTATTTTATTGTAATCAATAAAGTTACAGTTCTTTTCCTTGAGCTTAATATAATTAGAATCGTGTTTTATTTCTCCACATTAAGTTTAGTTTGCCGATCCTAGTTTGCACAAACTCCTTCCATTATTCATAACTGGTACTTAGGCCACTTCATTTGTATCAGACTTAAATCCGTTGTGCCAGCCAGGAGTTAAGCACCAGCAAGGACCTGTCCATTATTATTATTATTATTATTATTAGTTATTGGTTGTCAGGGGTGGAGTCACTTTCTCAAGAGGCTAACAGTACTAACAAACAGCACTCGTGAGCTATTAGTCTCTGTTGTGTACTGTTGAGAAAGTTTATAAAATTCTCGTGCTTAGAAAATCGGCGAATTAAGCCGGCATAAAGTAAAACTTACTACTTGATTTTCACAAGTCATTTCCTTGTCTTTACTTTCGAGCACTATTTGGCATTTTTAATTCTCAAATTTACATCCCCCCGTGACAGTGGTGTAGTACATTGGGAAGCGTTTTCCTCTTTTCTAACCTCTTCTCTTACACATTGGTTAGATCTTTGTAGTATTAGCCTTTCTTCCAGTAGATAACCTCCTCATGGTCCGACAGGCCTCCTGATATCAGTAACTTCCTATGTACTCCTGTGTACTCTCTCTCTCTCTCTCTCTCTCTCTCTCTCTCTCTCTCTCTCTCCCAACAACCTCCATTGGTTTTTGCTTCCTTCAGTTAGTTTTTTTTTCTTCCTTTCTACTTCAGTTTTTTCCTGTTATTCCTCCCCTCCCTTTATCGTCACTACCCTCTCTTCTCACTTCCAACTCCCTCACTTCAAATAAAAGTCTCGCATCTCACTCTCGGGTCATCCTCGTCATTTCCACTCTGCTCATCTCGGCTCCAGCCATCTCGTCATTGTTATTTCAAACACAAATCTTTATCTTGTATATGCCTCTACGTCGTACCTCTTTAATATCAATTATCTTAACTATGTTTTTCCTTAAGAGTCCTACAAATGTTGGTCAGAATTACCGGTAGTTTTTCTTTCCATTTCGCTATCTATGCTTTACTTTGGTGGAGTAATTTACGTTTTACTTTTGCAACTGTCACATGTTATACTCATCCTATGCGAATGCCCTTGTAGTACATGGATTAATGAAGGTCATAACTAACCTCAACAGTTCAGTTAGTCTCTCCTATTGAGGGCCAAATCATCTGTAGACATATACTTAATAAGACGTCACTGGATTCACAGTAATACGGCACATGGTTGTTAGTGTGGACAGGATACGTTATGTACTGATGCATTCCACAATTCCATGTCTTCATATTACATGAGGGTTGTGAACTTGTTGCTTGAGAAGAGTGGGAAAATGGAAGGGGTTGGTCCTAATAATAAATGCCAGTATTTAAAGCGAACGGTTGTTTGTTGCTGATGTCTCTGGGTCGGACAAAGGTGAACTCCTTGAGTCAGGCAGAGGCCAGCAGACCTCTCGCAGATTCTGCTGGAGAGGCAGTTCTGTGTGTAAAAAGTATAGTCGTGACACTGGGCAACACATGAAAAGGAAACTCTTCCTGTGCCCTGAAAGACTGTATGAAAGTTAGAGGTCAACTACACTCTGTGGGTGTAACATCAAGGCTCCCAATAAAGCATCCAGAAGCAATATAGTCTTCAAGTTCAACCTGAAATCCTAATGGTAAATCTCCTGGCCCACATCTCACATTGTGGTGGCATCAAGGTCAAGAACACGCCTTATTTCAAGTCTTCAAATCCAGTAGCCTATAAACCTACTGCCTGCCATCTGTCGCCTAGTCTGCCGTCAATAAACCTGCCAGTCGCCAAGCCTATCTTTCTCCAACCATGCCTGCTCGTCACCAAGTCAGCCTGTTGATAAGTTTACCTGCTGCCAAGACAGTCAGTAAGCCTGCCTGTTACTAAAACTGTCTGCCTCCAAGCCTGTCTGTCATCAGACTATCATCTCGACCATAATCCTGCTGGCTGTTGAACCTCCAGTGATACGGTGACCTGCAATTCACCCTCCTCGCCTCCCACCAGTTATCAGTACCAATTCACACCATGCCCTACATTATATGTTATTTATTAGGTAGGATTTAGACCCATTCAGTAAAAAGTTTCTTCTATTACCTCTGGACCAGTGATCTTCATACATTATATTTGTCTTTTCTCTCTCTTCTCTTGCACGATTAAATTACTACTCTAAAACCAATATCCCAAGATTATTGTTCATATTCTAATGTTTTTCTTACATTTTTCATCCAAATGAACACTTCATTTGTAAATACTTTACTTAATAAAAACCCTCCATTGTGAACTGTTACTGTACATAATAGTTTATTTTAATCTTAGAAATGCTCCATCAACATTCATGAGGCTTATTCATTCTGCATTCGGTGGTATGATCAGTCATTCTCTCCTGGCTTATCCAGATTACATCATTGGAGTAAGTAAGTCAATCCCTGAACATTTTGCCAAGCTAAAGCAAATTTTTGATCACCTCCAAATGGCAGGTCTAAAGGTTAAGCTCAGTAAATGCAACTTTCTACATAGGGGAATTAAGTTTTTTGGACATGTGGTTGACACTGAATGAATTCACACCTCAGATAAGAAAAGTAAAGCAGTTTCTACCTCCCAGAACCTACCAGTACTGATGATGTAAGGAGTTTACTTAGACTGGGTGGCAACTATCGACAATTTATTCAAGGTTATGCACAGATAGCCGCGCCTCTGAATAAATTACTTAAGAAAAATGAACCTTTTGTTTGGACAAATGACCAGTCTCATGCTTTTGAAACACTGAAGACAGCACTTATTACTGCCCCAGTCCTGCCATTTTCTGATTATAAGAAACCCTTTCTTCATTGTACAGACGCTTCTAGGGTGGGTCTTGGTGCGGTATTGATGCAAATTGATAATGCAAAGAGGAAGTGTGTAATAGCGAATGCTAGTCGTGCCCTTAATGTTGCTGACCGTAAGGACAGTGTTACTATTGGGAGGCTTTACCAGTTGTTTGGGCTCTCAGACATTTTTGAGACATAATCTATGGATATCCAGTGCATATCCAAACAGATCTCCCACTTTGTGAATAATTCAGAGGAAGAATCTTACCGAACGTCTTGCGCTATGGTCACATTATCGAAGACTTCAGCCCAACCTTCGCGTACGTGCCTGGTAAGTCAAATGTAGTTGCAGATACTCTTTCACGTCATCTAAATGCAGCAGTTTCATCATATCAACCAAATGAAGTTCCTTACAGCGCTTTAACTTCAGATGTTTTTAATAATTGTCAGCGCACAGACCCTTTGTGGTCTAAGGTTATTTATTTCCTAGAACTGGGAGACGCTTCAACCATACTCCACCAGTGTCAGTAGATGAGCTCAGGTTAGACAATGATATTTTGTATAGGAAGATATCCCTTACCGGGAGGGACATACCTAATACCTGCAGTATTCCACATCATCCATAACACACCTCATGCATCCCGTCTGGGAAAGAATCGATGTTTAAGACTAGCATGTCTTTCATTTTGTTGGCCTACTATGCGTAGGGCCATCAATGTTCACTGTGCTCCTTGTGTTCCCTGTAATCGTCGTAAAGAGTCAACGTAATTACTTGCTCATTTTTTCCAAAATCCATTTCCATCACGTCCATTCCATTACGGAATTTGGTGCAGATTGTTTGTTTTTGGCAGTTAATCATTTCTTACGTTACTGTGTTCTCATAGCTCTCCAAGACAAGACTGCAGTGAGTATTGCACGTCCCTTCATTGATTACTTCATTTGTCCATCACAACACCATCCACTTTTATTCCCGATAATCGTTCAGAGGTTAACAGTAGTCTTCTTGCTGAAACTGTAAGCAGTATAACATCAAAAGATGTAATGTTATACCCAAACAACCGGCTGCCAAGTGCCTTGTCGAAAGACAAAATTGTAAGATGCTGGAGTGTTTGTGGTCCTTAGGTTCTCAATATGCCTGTTGGGATGGGTGAATACCCCAGTTTGTTGCCTCACTCAATAGTTCCATCAATAAATCCATTGACGAAACTCCATTTTTTTGTCTTGTATGGATTCCATAAAAAAATGTCCTATTCAATGCTATTTTCGAAACCTGGTCGACTCTATAATTTGGATGATTATGTGAAAGTGAAAATGACAGACCTCCAGAAAATAGACCAATACGTGAAGACTAATCTGGCCCTATCTAAAGAGGATATGATAATTGCCAGCATAAGTCTGCATCCTATCAACATTAACACTGGGGACTTAGTATTTGCTCGTTCATATACAAGTAGTTCTCATTTCGATGACAAATTTACATTCCCACACTGCGTAATATCTTGTAATGGTAACAAATTTCCTTAAACACTTGTCATTTGAAAGTAATTGGAATCACGCAGACGATCTAAAGGGAACTCCTAGATATTTCGAATGGGAAGAAAATCAGGAAAATGATGCATCTTCTTCTTGGTCGTCTCCTTCTTCTTCCTCCTCCTCCTCTTCTATTCCTCCTCCTCTTTGTCCTCGTCATCCTCGTCGTCGTCGTCGTCCTCCTCCTCCTTCTCCTCCTCCTCCTCATCATCATCATCATCATCATTCTTTTCCTCCTCCTCCTCCTCCTCCTCTTTCTGCACATACAACCCTGTCATCACCTCCTGCTCTGTCTGCTGATGAGAACTCAGCAGATCTCCCCACTGTTCATTGTGTCTGCTCCTCCACCTGTCAGCACCACTCAGTCGATTTGAAAATTAATCCAGATTCCTTTTATAAGTAAGATGTTGTGGAAAGAGTAGACAGCCTTGCTGGCACTAGTTGTCTATGGGTCATCTCTGGCTGATAGCAAGTAATAATAAATATGCAGTAGTACTACATCTCTCTTAGTTGGTAGTATTATTACATATATAATTACATCTCTTTTACAAGGTAGTATTACATATGTTCTATCTATCTATCTATTGCCAGACGCCTCAATCCCGTTTGGGGTGGCCGCAAACAAATCGCCTCCAAGTCGCCCTGTCCCCCACCATTTCACTGCCCTGCTCCCAACTCACACCCCCCTCTCTCATATACCTCTCCACCCCATCCCTCCATCTCATCCTCGACCTCCCTCTCCCTCTTCCTCCCTCCACCTCACTCGCATACACTCTCTTCGTCAGTCTATCACCCTCCATCCTTTCCACATGGCCAAACCACCTCAGTGTGTTCCTCTTAACGCTTCCTATCACATCCACATCCACACAACAACGCTCCTAGCTTTATATTCTCATTCGTCAGCCTCTCTCTCCATGTGACTCCACAGGCTCCTCTTAAATAACTCATTTCCACTGCTCTCACTCTTGACTTGTGTCCTTCCAACAACGTCCAAGCTTCACTTCCATACGTTAGAGTTGGTATCACAATACTGTCATGTAGTAACTTTTTCACTTCCATGCTCACTTCCCTGTTTCTTATCACTTCTTTCAAAGAACCAGCAACTTTCTTCCCTGCTGTACCCTTTCAAGCACTTCACCCTCCAAACCTCCATCCTTACTCATCACACTACCCAAGTACTTAAACGTACTCACATTTTCCAATTCCTCACCATCCAACCTCGCTGTACATTCACTGACTTCACCTCTCTCAAAGACCATCACTTTACTCTTCCCTACAGTCACCTTTATATTTCGTTTCTTACACACTCTCCCAAACTCATAAACTAAGCCTTGCAGCTCTCCTTCGTCTTCACTCAACAACACAGTATCATCTGCAAACAACAGTACAGGGAGTTTCCAAACACTATCCTCTCTCACCAGGGCCACTCCAACATCCACTGCCCTACCTTGTACCTCTTTTATTACCCCATCCATGTACAGATTGAACAACCATGGAGACATGACACATCCCTGTTTCAACCCAACCTTCAAAGAGAAAAATTCACTTAGGTCACTATCCACACGCACTGCGGCCTTAGCACCATCATACATACTCTTCATAGCATTCAACAACTTCCCATCTGCTCCATATATTCTCAATACTTTCCACAATCCTTGTCTATCCACTCTGTCATATGCTTTCTCCAAATCCATGAAAGCAACATACAACTTCTTTCTCTTCTCTAGAAACTTTTCCACTAAGGATCTAAGAATGAATATCTGATCTACACAACCTCTTCCCTTCCTAAAGCCTCCCTGTTCTTCTCCAACTAATTCCTCTGTTCTTCTCTAACTCTGTCAGTAAGTATCCTACCATACACTTTTCCTATTATACTAAGAAGACAAATGCCCCTATGATTACCACACACTTCTTTTTCCCCTTTTCCTTTGTACAAGGAAATAATTATACTTGACTTCCAATTTACGGGACTCTACCTTCCTCCCAGGCCAATCTGCACACCTTCCACATCCATTCTACTACTATCTCTCCCCCATGCTTCAGCATTTCACCACGCACTCCATCAATTCCTGAGGCTTTCCCCAATTGAACTTTCTTCATTGCTTCCACAACTTCTATCCAACTGATTTCTTCCTGTCTTCTCACCTCCCTCCTTCTCCAGGCCATTCCCCAGCCACTAATACTCGTCTTACTTCCATCCTGTAGGTTCAACAATTCCTTAAAGTGTTCTCTCCATCTGCTCACTTTTTCTCCGTTCTCCACTAGTAATCTACCATTTTTATCTTTCACGCCCCTGCTAACCTCACTTCCACCCTGTCTTACTCTCTTCACCTCTTTCCAGAACATTTTCTTACAGTCCCTCCACTTTACACTCAAATTCCTTCCAAATTCCTCTCTCTTCTTACTCACTCTTACTAATCTTTTCACCTCTTTCTTTCTACATATAACTCTCTTTTCCGCCTCTCAACTTCTTCCACGCCCCTATTTCTCATCCATTCATTGTATGCTTTCTTCTTTTGTGCCACAGCCTGTCTCACCTCTTCAGTCCACCACGCTGTTCCTTGCACCCCCCTCAGTCTTCTCTTCCTCCCACACACCACATCACATGCTGCACATATTTCTTCTGTAAATATCCTGCACACACCTTCCACGTTACCAATCTGCTCCAGTTCATATTTGCCCAATCGTTCCTCCACTTCTCTCTTATACTCTGCCTTTTTCTCATCCTCTTGTAACCTTTCCACTCTCCATACAACTACTTCTTCCTCTCGTCTTTCCCTTCTTCTATTCCTCCATCTTACTTGGATCCTAATTCTGGCCACCACCAAGTAGTGGTCAGAAAGTCCACTCCCCCAACCTCTATCAGCTCTTGCATCCATTACACATCTTCGCATCCTTTCATCCACACCCATAATCAATCATTGCCTTCCTTTCATTCAGTTCACCACCCACCCTTCACATCACTCGCCATGTATACCTGTGGATCATTTTAAGCCTGAAGAGGGTATTGGCTATCAACAACCCCCTCCCAGCACAAATGTCCACTAACGCACTGCCATTCTCATCTATCTCAGCAGGCACACCCCACTCACCAACTATTCCGTCCACCTTCACATCCCTACTTTACCATTCATATCACCAATCAAAAACACTCTCTCATTCCTTCCAAACTTTTCCATGCACACTTCCACATTTGTCCAGAACTCTTCTCTCACTCTGCTTGCACGATCTTGCGTTGGCGCATACACACACACAATTGCCCACATTTGTATTCCAACTTTCAACTTTACCCACACAATCCTTGAACCAACTGATCCATACTGTCTTATGCTCTTCTTCCATCTTTTACTCACAACTATATATACTCCTTCCTTTGACCTCTCATTCTCACCTACTCCTGCACATATACCCCATCCATACTCCCATTCTCTCACACTTTCTCCTCTCCATTTTGTTTAATTTATTCCACATACATCCACTTTCGCACCCTCAAGCACCTGAACAATCTCTCTCTCTTTCACCTCATCATTCGCTCCTCTTACATTCCATGTAGCCATTACCAAGTCCTTTGTCCGGTCCTTGGTCGTCATCGTTAGGTCAGTCCTTGTCCGAGGCTTCTTGTTTGTTTTTTTAATTAGTTGTTTTCCGGGGAGGGGCACTAACCCTCCGGCAACCCTTTTAGTCGCCTTTTACGACAAGCAGGGATACTGAGAGAGTATTCTTGAAACCTCCCCTACCCCCAGGGGGTATATATTGTTACTGTTGTTTCATCTTTGTTAGTCAGTCGTAATACTGCATATTAGATTTCTGTTACTAGGTAGTATTATTATGTACATTGTTAAATCTCTGTTACTAGGTAGTATTATTACAAACTGTAATTTCTCTGTTACTAGGTCGTAGTAATACATTATTACATCTCTGTTACTAAGCAGTGTTGTTACATATATTGTTACGTCCTCACCCCAGACTGCCACAGGCTCCAACAGCAGTAGGTCAGTACAGGAAGGACGTTGTCTAATGAGTTTTCTTCCTATGGTCAGGCTTTAAGTGTACAGTACACAGGATCAGCTCAGGCGTCGTAAATAAATGCTGGCATCTAAAGTTCACTGTCTTTATTTTCCAAGTAATTACACTTAATGCTTTCCAACTTCGCTTCACTATTCTCACAAGCACTGGAACTATACAAACTTTACTAACTGCTGTTACACTCAATGCTTGACGACACTTCACTATTTTCGCAAGTTCCGGTGATATACAAACTTCAACAACTCCTCACTATTTGCCAACAACATTTCACTGTTTTCACAAGTACCAAAATTATACAAACTACACTGAGACTGCACCGACACTCAAACTGAACTGAAAACCGACTAAACCTGAACTAGTCTTCACCAACCTTATATAGGCTTGCATCATTAGAATGATCTCCACAGTTCTGGGCCCGGATTCACAAACGGTCGCACGCTCTTGGCGCCTCCCTTACCGGTCGCGCCGCTCCCTTTCGGCGTTACACCGGCATGGACGAACTGTGTCGGCCGCCATTTTTTGTCGTAGCGTCTCCCTTTCGCTAAGGGTCCTCCAGACCACCCTTACAGGATCGTGATTCGGAAATAGAGGCACATTGTATCGATTACACGACCCCCGACCAAAACAACTGTGAGATGTGCAACATAGAGGGAATGTACACGTACCTATTACGTACCGTACTTACATACGCACCTGTGTACATACGTCTGGATCTACGTACGTACTTACGTACACATCCACGTACATTATTACGTACGCATGCATTTGTGTTTATGTACAGTATGTACGTGCCTACCTATGCACCTGTATACGTACCTACGTACACGCCCATGCACGTATTTACATACGCACCTATGTATGTACTAACGCATTCATGTACTTACCTATGTACGTACTTACGTACGCCCGTATGTACCTGCTTACGGAAGTGCATACATACGTACGTCCTTGCGTAAGTATTCACGTAAGTACGTACTCAAGTACGTACGTAATTACGTACGCATGTGTTTATGTATGATCGTATGTACATGCCTACGAATGCACCCATGTACGTACGTACGTACGTACATGTATACGTACTTATGTACACCCCTATGCACGTATTTACTTACGCACCTATGTACGTACTAACACATTCATGTACGTACGCACGTATGTACGTGCTTACGGAAGTATGTACGTGCTTGCGTAAGTATTCACGTACGTAAGTACGTACATACGTAAGTATTCACGTACGTACTTCCCTAAGTATTTACGTACGTACTTACGTTTGTATTCACGTACGTGCTTTACATGAGTTGACGTACGTACATAAGTATGTACTTATGTAAGTTTTCACGTACGGACGTACGGACGTGAATACTTATATTCATATGTACGTAAGTAAATACCTTAGTCCGCCTTCGAATACATTTGTCCTTCAGTGCGTATGTAATCACTTGCGTAAATGCATATGTACGTATTTGTGTACAGTATGTACTTGTTTTGTGGGAAGAAGGAGAGAGAGAAGGAGGTGGGAGGAGAAAGGGGGAGGGTGTGGTCTGTTTAAATTCAGTCACGTGATAGATCGGTGGCTGCTGATTGGTCGAGTAAATTTTCCCCAGAAAAATCCCTGCTCGCTACGGAAGAGACTTGGAAGGGAGCCAAATACAGCGTTTGTGAATCGCCCTTGAGGGGTGATCGTTGACTCTCGTACGACGTTGTGCGGCGCTGTCGCCCAGCAGCCGTTTGTGAATCCCGGGCCTGGTGTATTCCAGAAAGAGAGAGCATAGTTACCAACTAGGAGACAACCAAAACATGCCAGTTTTCTTACAGTACATAACACTATAATTTATTTAGCATACAAAATAAAATTGAACTGCATATTTTAACAGTCACATAACTAAAACATTATTAAAGAAAAAGAGCACAAAAATTAATGCACCACTTGCGAAACAACTACGCTCACAAACAACAGGCAAACTGGCAACTCTGAGTCTTACCGAAAATGGTAAACTTTGGGAAACATCGAGAAGCTCCTCGATTACCTAACTGGCAAATCTCGCTTCTTAACACTACCCCCTCCCTAGTTCTTTGTTTTCCCGACAAAACTTCACAGTATATAGAAACATAAACCTGAATCCTAGTGAAACATTTAACTATACACAAAATAATCCTTCAACTTATCAGGTCTTCTTCTATTCCTCGTCGGACGGCGCCCTTGCTCCTGCACACATGCCACTCCTCCAGGGAGGTCTTGGTCCTCCTCTTGATTCGCTTCTCCTCTTGGGGAACTCTCACCATCCTCTTACACTTCAGCTCCTTGGTCCTCCTCAACATCCTCGGCGGCTGGAGAGCACGATTCCTCAGAGACGTCCCAACTGTACTGTCCTGGCTCATGTTATTGCCACAGACTGTTCACGTGTACCACCTTTGGGCCAGACTTCCTGCCTCCCCGAATCTGATACGTTACATCTGATAGGCGGTCCAGCACAGTGTAAGGCCCATCCCATGGGCTCTGCAGCTTCGTTGACTGTCCTTTCTTTTGCTGAGGATTGTATAACCAAACTTGACCACCATCCTGGAAGCTCACCTTACTTGCCTTGACATCATACTTGCACTTCATCACCTCTCCGGAAAACTTAAGGGCTCCTCACACTTGATGATGTACCTCAGCCAGCCTTTCCTGAAGATGCTTCACATAACCGGTGGCGTTTGTAGGGAGCTCTTCACCACGTGGTCTTCCCATTAACAAGCTAACAGGTAAGTGTAACTCATGGCCCCAATATCAGTTTTGCAAGAGTGTAGCAGGTAGACTCATGGGATGCAGACCAATATGCCATCAGCGATAACTTATGGTCCCATTCTGTCTGTCCCTCTACGCAGTACTTGGCCAGTTCTTGTCCCAGGGTCCAGTTGAATTTCGCCACCATCCCATCTGACTGTAGCCTTAGTGGTGTCGTCCTGGTCTTCCTGATCCCCAATAACTTACAGCACTCACAGAACACACCAGACTCAAAGCCTCTACCCTGGTCTGAATATAGCTCTTGTGGTATCACAAAACAACAGAAAAACTGAGCAACCAACAACTGAGCAACAGTCGCAGCCTCTTGATCGGGGATAGCATAGGTTTCTGGCCACTTTGTGAAGTAGTCCATGGCAACACACATATACTGGTTTCCTCTTTCAGTGAGCGGCAGAGGTCCAGCAATGTCCACCGTGACTCTTTTCATTGGTGCACCCACTTGGTACAGCTGGAGAGGGGCGCAACCAAGTTCCTTGCATCACAGGCCTAACACCACTTCAACATCCTGATGCATGCCAATCCAGTAGAACCTCTGTAGCAGCCAGACCAGAGTTTTCTTCATTCCCAGGTGCCCACCAGTGATCTGGCTACGAGACTCATCCAAGATCTCGGACCTCATTTTCTTCGGAACCACCAGTTGCCAATACTTGCTGAGGCCATCGGCTGTCTCCTACTGATGCTCCAGCAGTCCAATGTTCAAACGAAGAAGATTCCACTGACTCCAGTAGCTCCCAGTCGCAGGGCCTAACCTGGACACCTCTTCCCAAGATGGTCGCACTGCACACCACTGCAGCCACTCCAGCACCGGTTGCAAATCTGCACCCTCCACCCTCATCCTCCTCAGGTCTTCTGCATCTGACGCTGGCCCTGTCACAACCATATGGCGACATTTCTTGCCAAGATTCCCATTCCTACTACACTGCTTGTTGTCTGTTCTTCCGTCTTTGTGCACACTATTCATCAAGATTCTCCTGCAATTCCTCAGGGGTGGGGCCTCCTGGGAAGAACAGGTTAGTTGTTGCCTCTTGTCACCAGCCTTCACGAATTTACCCTCATCCTTCTCATTTGGAGACTCATAGCTGAAGTGTCCCACCTCGCCCCACATCCAACACCAGTCTGTTGCAAACGGGGATTTCCTTGCACTGTTCCGTTCGTATTCCTTCTTCCATTTGTAACACTCCACCCTCTTGTGTCCCAGCTTCCTGCAGAACCAGGAACTTCCTCTGATCTTCTGTTCTCCCTCCCACTTCTTGCAATGCACTTTCCAATGTCCTGGCTTTTCACAGTACCAACACCTTCCTTCAAAATTTTCATGTCCCCATACCTGCACCTGTCTTGCCTTGAATCCTGCACTACGACCTGTCTGAAAAAAGGACGTACTGGACCTGACATAGGACTCAAACCCTAGTGGCCTGGCTAGTGCTTCTTGCATGCTTCTGGGTTTTGCCAGCTTCACTTGCACTTGCAACGCCACACTATCAAGAGCATCGAGGAACTGGTCCCTCAGAAGAATAGCCAACAAGTTAGGTTCTGCTCCAGGATACGCTTTGTATGCCATACTCTCCAGGTCATGAGCAAGTTGTTGTAGGGATTCTCCTCGAGCCTGTACTTGGCTCCGGAATCTTGATCTGTAAACCTTAGTCTGGTGCATGGTTCCATATTTGTGCTCCAGCACTTCTACTAGGGACTGATAACTGTTCCTCTACCTCACTGACATCTGGCCCAGAGTTTCCCTTGCAGCACCCTAAAGGATAGTAGCAAGCTGCACTGCCCTCTGCCTATCAACCCAACCATTCTGATTCGCAAGTAACTCAAACTGTACACAGTAAGCTTTCCAAAATACTTGACCATCAAATTCCTGAGGTTTCTTTTTAATTGGACTTCCACTATAGCCAAGCATTTCACTGGTTTGGGACCTAAAAACTGGGGCATCATAACTGAGGCCAGGACTTAAATCTCCTACATTCTGATTATTCAACCCTGTAATGCTACCTTTAGATGCTTGGGATCCGTCAAGATTCACCATACGCTGTCCATTCCTTCATATGCTCCCTGTACAGTAACTGGGGCTCACCAGTCTCTACAGCTTCCATTTTCTCACTGATTATCTTCACATGGTCGACCACATGCTTCAACTGGCAATCTAAATGCTGCCTGCACTCCATGAATATTTACTCACTAACTGTCTTGAACTGGTCATCTATATGATGTTTGCACTCCATCATAGTATTGCTTACCTCATACTTCTGCTACTCTAGCTTGACATTTACTTCCTCCTTAACCCTTACACCGCGGGCATGTTTCCCAATGTTTTGCGTCTCCAGCGGGGTTATTCGGGCTCCGACAGACTCTCAAAAAATATTTGCCAAAAATCAGTTATTAGTCCTAGAATATTAAAATTAAATATGCTTATGACACATACCTTCAGCTTTCTCTTGGGAGGTTTGTTGAGCCTTCGTCTATTACCTTAGGACTTGTGGAGACCTCTGAAGTTGGGTAACGAAGTCTCCACTTTACACTTCCCGACAACCAGTAATATGATTACCACAGCCAGATATTAACACTGTAAACACACTCTATGATTATCAAGTAGTTTGGGATCCATACTCCAAATAAAAACCACTGTGAAAGCAATGAAAATTACGAGCGCGTATGACCTTTCCACTTGCGCTAGTTCGCTGTTGGTATTCTGTCATTTATTATTCATAAAACCCCTCACACTTTATATTTCTATTACTATATAACACTTATATATATCTACAGTCTTTATCCATAAGTTTCCTTCAGTAGTATGAGTTTATTGTCACTGTATGGATTCAATTTCTTTCAGTAAAATACGTAGCATTCACTTTCTCGTCCTGTATACTAGCATTGAGAGTGAATGTCACTTTCACCTTCACTCTCATAACTCACAGTATTCAGACATGCTAGAGTGAAACTTTCGCTTTCATTACTCTTAGGGTATATACTCGTATTCTTATAATACTACTCATTTACATTTCTATTTACGTTCTCTGTTTTATTTACGTTATTTACATTTCTATTTTATTTACACTGTGTTATGCACTGTCACTTGAAGTAACTTATAAAACTATTTTCCACTGTTCACGTATATTTACATTCATTACTTTCACTTGCTGTTTACACATTATTTACAGTTCCACTTGCACTGTTTTACTCAATAGAAAGATCGTAGTCACTCTTTTATCAATTGTCAGCCCTTTACCTCTTTCCACACGAGGTTTAGTAGGGAGTAAAGGTCACAGGGCCCTTTGCATGGGGGTGAAAAGTCCCTGAAGCTAGCAAGAGCAAACAGACGTACCTCCATATTGGAAGATGAGAGTGAACTGATAAGGGTGGGCCGGGGTGGTGGCCTACCTAGGGAAATGCATTACTGCCATTGTTAGCCTCTTGACAGCAGCTAATATATAGCAGTGAAATGATTGGCAGGAAATCTAGACAATACATTATAAATTAGGTAGTTCCAGGTGAATGTAAATATCACTTAGGCTTCTCCCTTCCTTCCTTATATGTATATTTATTACGAAAATAGATTATACAGCATATTTCAAGGGGAAATAAACAGCGAAAATTAGTGAACGAGTGCTCGTGAGGTGTTGTCAGGTGATAATTAGTCAATTCCAGGTGTATGGCACTCTCACTTACCTTGTTTCTTTCTTGTATATATTATTTGGTATAAGAATAGGGCTTAGGGCTTATTTCAATGGATGAAATCAGTGAAAAATTCCAGGGAAGATTTACTTAGCGTAGCACAGCCGGGCAGGCGAGAGGATAGGGTAATGGAGGGGGGGTAGGGAGGGGAGTCAAGAACGGGGAGAAATGGCTAAATTGTCAACAACGGATGGGAGTACAGATGAGATTAGGAGTGCTGACTAGTGTTGGACATTGGCAGTACTGATAGATGATACAAGCCACCACTAGGAAGCCCGGGTGAATTCAAAATAACACAGAATCACAAAAGCGACGCACCGCGGTATGATCCCTTGCTCCCAAGTGTCACGAAAGTGACGCCCCGCGGTTAAGGAGTTAAGCTGTTGCTGTTCTTCCTTCATTTGCCCCATGAATGCATGTAGCTGTCCTTGCACCCTCAGTTGTGCTTCCCTCTGTTGCCTCTGCAATGCCTCTTGAAGTTGTTCATATCATTCTTTTTGTTCTTCACGTTGTGCCTCTAGTTGTTCACTCTGTGCTTGCAGTTGTTCATTGATTTCATTTCTGAGCTCTTTCTGTTCTTCACTTTGGGCCTGTAATTGTTCCTGGATTTCTTTCTGTCCTTCATTATGTACTTTTAGTCTTTCATTCTCCACTTGTAGTTGGACACTTGTGCATGTATTTGGACACTTTGTGCTTGTAATTGTTCTTTGAGCTCTTAGTAATAGATTCACAATTGTTGCGAGGGACATTTCCTCCTCCTGCTCAGCTCGAGACCTTGTCTGCATACAATCTGCTCTGATGTCGATGGTTATCCTCACTGCAGCCTTAATAATAATCCACACCTCTGACACCAGTGTTACGTCCCCACCCCACACTGCCACATGCTCAAACAGCAGTAGTTCAGTACAGAAGGGACATTGCCCAGTGAGTCGTTCTTCCTTTGGTCAGCCTTTAGGTGTACAGTACACAGGATCAGCTCAGGCATCATAAATAAACGCTGGCATCTAAAGTTCATTGTCTTTATTTTCCAAATAATTACACTTAACCCTTTCATGCACGGACTCCAATCGAGTCATTAAATACCATCCTGTACAACGCACCATGATGCACATCGTGTCAAACAAAGGAGGACACAAGTTTCCTGCTGATGTGTGTCATATTTTGGAATTTATTTTTACCCAGTTTGTGTCATGGTGCGCTTTACAGGTTGTTAAACAATCTAATGACTCAAACCACCCACACATGAGAGGGTTTTGCTTTTCAACTTCACTTTACTATTCTCACACGTACTGGAGCTATGCAAACTTTACTAACGGCTATTACACTTAATGCTTGATGACACCACTATTTTCGCAAGTTCTCATGATACACAAACTTTAATAACTCTTCACTATTTGCCAACAACACTTCACTGTTTTCTCAAGTACCAAAATTATACAAACTACACTGACACTACACCGACACTCAAACTGAACTGAAAACTGACTGAACATAAACTACTTTCTTCCACATTCCTAGAATGATCTACTTCTCCACAGTTCTGGTGTATTCCAGAGAGGGAGAAAGCACAGTTATCAACTCGGAGACAACCAAAACATGCCAGTTTTCTTACAGTACATAACATTGTAATTTATTTAGCATACAAACTTAAACTGAATTGCATAATTTAACACACATAACTAAAACATTATTAAAGATAAAGAGCACAAAAATTAATGTATGACTTACAAAATAACTACGCTCACAAACAGCAGGCAAACTGGCAGTGCTGACTTGTACCGAAGATATGGTAAACTTTGAGAAACATCTAGAAGCTCCTCGACTACCTAACTGGCAAATCTCACTTCTTAACAATGTGAATGACATAGATATGCAACTATGCGTTTTGAATATGTTAGTAAAATGATAATATCAGTGTTATCACAGAAACACTGTATGTCAATAATGTATATTGTAAATACAGAAAATATCAATTGTCATGATACGACAAACCTTTTCCTAATGTCAGATCTTCCCTTAATTTTACAATGGGTTCGTAATAACTTTAATCTTAATTCTACTTTCTTTTGCTCATCTAGAATTGTACTATCCAGTACTTTTCCTGTTCGTTCTGCAGTCATCTTGATCTCTTCCAACCAATTCCTTTCCGTCTATCTTACAGTGACACTCTATACTTTTTTTTTTTGATCGTGAATTCTTTCTTCCGTCTGATGACCATATGTCCTGTTTGCTCTCTTACATTCATGTTCGTCCACAGTTCAAACCCTTCGTCCTTTCCTGTGTTTTCCTTTAATATTATCCCATCACACCTGTTCCTTGTAAGAATGCTGTAGTCCAGATATCTCACTTCATAAGTTTTTTGAGTCCTCATTTTATATGTATCTTCTCTCATTGCATTCCCCATACTAGGACTGCTGTTTGTATTCTTTGTGTTTTTGGTCCATTACTGTTTTAAATGTATGCAAAAATGACTCCACGAAATTAGGTTACAACATGAAACAAGGAAAACAGTGAAACTTGTTAAATGTGAAAGTGCCGAGAAGAAATTGCAACCTGACGCTGAAGCTGGGGAAATTTTGAGTGGGAATATAATAAAAAACGCAGACCATATTGCCCACTCCACTTCTGCTATAGTGTTTATTTGTGTGAAAACGTGTGGACACCCAACTAATTGGACACCCAACTAATTCTGTGAATATTACTTAGTTACTACGAGACCTTATTGTCTCGCAGTACCATTGTCATACTTGTATACCCAGCTACAATGTAATTTTATTATTCATCACTGTAAAATATATCAATATTGTATCATTCTTAAGTGAATGTACAGTCAGGGAAATTTCCGCATTACCCACCTCTCGAAGTACTGGTGTGAGACGGGTGAATGTGAAGCGACAGCCAGACCTCATGTGTCTGCTGTCTCTGAATGTGAAGGAGGAGGGGGGGGGGCAGGCGATTTGGGGAAAAGGAGGATTTGGTGCTGGCTGAGAATCACGTGTAAGTCTGCAATGTTTGACTTAGATGGTGTGTTTGAGTTAATTTAATAAGGATAGATGACAATATGATGCTTGCATTATATTCTAAAAATTACGTAGATGTCTGTAGAGTTAGTGTTGTCAGGAAAGTTATGGAAGAAGATGGGTTCGGACAGAGGTTTGAATGCTTTCATTCCCTCTCTACCTTAACATGAGACGTTTCCGCAGGAGATATTCGTAACGATATAACATATATTTATATTTTGTGTTGACATGAAAACAGTCACTATATCTCTATCTATCTATTGCCGGACGCCTTAATCCCATACGGGGTGGCCACAAACACTATATATATATATATATATATATATATATATATATATATATATATATATATATATATATATATATATATATATATATATATATATATATATATATATATATATATATATATGTAATGTGTGTGTGTGTGTGTGTGTGTGTGTGTGTGTGTGTGTTTAAATGCTTACAAATTTGTTTAATGATTTACCCTCTGTCATCCCACTATAAACATTCTCCTGCAAAAATTTCCGGTGTTATTCTAGTAAATATTCATCTGGAACTTGTCTAGGATAGTGTGTAATAATAATAATAATTAAAAAAGCTATATGCGCGATTCAATGACTTTTCGTTATCCTTTAGACAGGATGACATGGGAAGTCCTAATTATATGAACAGTATCTGTAATCATCATTCCTATCGAATATTGCAAAACGAAGGCAAAGACGCATACCTTTGACAGTAAACATGCATTATGCAGTAATGTGGACAGACTCAGAGAATACTGTGATACCATAAAAACAACATACCGCTTTGCACTTTGAGAATACGTCAGACGCATTATCACTGGCTATTGATACTGACGTGAGCAACTCTCCAAACCCTCCCACCCCCGGCTACCCTCGCTCCCAGTCACAGTTACCAGACATGTGGGGTCTGGCTGCTGATTTGTGACATTTCGTCGACCATCAGTGCTCCGATCAGTGGGTAATGCGGAACCTTCCCTGACTGTACATTGTCAGAAATTTTCTCTGTCAACTTATGCACTCTTATTATAAATATAATGTATTGTCACATAATTTTCTTAGCATTAGGTTATATCAGTGTTGTTTTACTATTCAAATTGTCTTCTATTAATATCTGCATCAATACTAAATGTCGGGAGAGATCTGCATCACCCAGGGTGGGAGAAAAATGTAAATGAGTGGATGTTTGTTGCTGATGGCTCTGGGTCGGACAAAGGTGTACTCCCTGGGTCAGACAGGCCAGCAGACCTTCTGCAGATTCAGCTGGAGAAACAGTACTATGTGTAAACAGTGTAGTCGTGACATTGGGCTCCACACAGAAAAGAATCTCTCTGCCTGTGCCCTGAAAGATTGTATGAGAGTTATACACCAAATACAATCCGTGGGTGTAACATCTATGCTCCCAGTAAAGTATCCAGTAGAAATATGGAGTCTTTAAGGTCAACCTGAAATTCTGATGGCAAATCTACGAGCCCACATCTCACAACATGTGCTGGCAGCTAAGTAAAAGATGAGAGGAAGGAGGAGGAGATGAGAGAGGAAATGATGGGCCAAAAAAGTGGGGGGAGAAATGGGAGTCGAAGGAGAGGGAGAAGATGGGAAAAAGAAGATGAGAAAAAGGTGGAAACGAGGAAGGACATGGTGGGATAAGATGGGATATATATCTATCTATCTATCTATTGCCAGACGCCTCAATCCCGTTTCGGGTGGCCACAAACAAATCGCCTCCAAGTCGCCCTGTCCCCCGCCATTTCACTGCCCTGCTCGCAACTCACACCCCCCTCTCTCATATACCTCTCCACCCCATCCCTCCATCTCATCCTCTGCCTCCCTCTCCCTCTTCCCCCCTCCACCTCACTCACATACACTCTCTTCGTCAGTCTTTCACCCTCCATCCTCTCCACATGGCCAAACCACCTCAGTGTGTTCCTCATAACGCTTCCAATCACATCAACATCAACACCACAACGCTCCTTTATATCCTCATTCGTCAGCCTGTCTCTCCACGTGACTCCACAGGCTCCTCATAAATAACTCATTTCCACTGCTCTAACTCTTGACTGGTGTCCTTCCAACAATGTCCACGCTTCACTTCCGTACGTTAGAGTTGGTATCACAATACTGTCATGTAGTAACTTTTTCACTTCCATGCTCACTTCCCTGTTTCTTATCACTGCTTTCAAAGAACCAGCAACCTTTCTTCCCTGCTGTACCCTTTCAAGCACTTCACCCTCCAAACCTCCATCCTTACTCATCACACTACCCAAGTACTTAAACGTACTCACATTTTCCAATTCCTCACCATCCAACCTCGCTGTACATTCACTAACTTCACCTCTCTCAAAGACCATCACTTTACTCTTCCCTACGTTCATCTTTAGATTCCGTTTCTTACACACTCTCTCAAACTCATCCACCAAGCCTTGCAGCTCCCCTTCGTCTTCACTCAACAACACAGTATCATCTGCAAACAACAGTACAAGGAGTTTCCAAACACTATCCTCTCTCACCAGGGCCACTCAAACATCCACTACCCTACCTTGTACCTCTTTTATTACCCCATCCATGTACAGATTGAACAACCATGGAGACATGACACATCCTTGTTTCAAACCAACTTTCAAAGAGAAAAATTCACTTAGTTCACCATCCACACGCACTGCAGCCTTTGCACCATCGTACATACTCTTCACAGCATTCAAGAACTTCCCATCTACTCCATATATTCTAAACACTTTCCACAATCCTTGTCTATCTACCCTGTCATATGCTTTCTCCAAATCCATGAAAGCCGCATACAACTTCTTTCCCTTCTCGAGAAACTTTTCCACTAAAGATCTAAGAATGAATATTACACAACCTCTTCCCTTCCTAAAGCCTCCCTGTTCTTCTCCAACTAATTTCTCTGTTCTTTCTTTAACTCTGTCTATAAGTATCCTACCATACACTTTTCCTATTATACTAAGAAGACAAATGCCCCTATGATTACCACACACTTCTTTTTCCCCTTTTTTTGTACAAGGGAATAATTATACCTGACTTCCAATCCTCCGGGACTCTACCTTCCTCCCAGACCAATCTGCACATCTTCCACATCCATTCTACTACTATCTCTCCCCCATACTTCAGCATTTCACCACACACTCCATCAATTCCTGGGGCTTTCCCCGATTTAACTTTCTTCATTGCTTCCACAACATCTATCCTACTGATTTCTTCCTGTCTTCTCTCCTCCCTCCTTCTCCCAGCCATTCCCCATCCACTTATACTTGCATTACTTCCATCCTCTACGTTCAACAATTCCTTGAAGTGTTCTCTCCATCTGCTCACTTTTTCTCCCTTCTCCACTAGTAATCTACCATTTTTATTTTTCACTCCCCTGCTAACTTCACTTCCACCCTGTCTTACTCTTTTCACCTCTCTCCAGAACATTTTCTTACAGTCCCTCCACTTCAGACTCAAATTCCTTCCAAATTCCTCATCCACTCTCTTCTTACTCTCTCTTACTAATCTTTTCACCTCTCTCTTTCTTTCTACATATAACTCTCTCTTCCGCCTCTCAACTTCTTCCACGCCCCTATTTCTCATCCATTCATTGTATGCTTTCTTCTTTTGTACCACAGCCTGTTTCACCTCTTCAGTCCACCACGCTGTTCCTTGCACCCCCCTCCGTCTTCTCTTCCTTCCACACACCACATCACATGCTGCACATATTTCTTCTGTAAATATCTTACACACACCTTCCACGTCTCCCATCTGCTCCAATTCATATTTGCCCAATCGTTCCTCCACTTCTCTCTTATACTCTGCCTTTTTCTCATCCTCTTGTAACCTTTCCACTCTCCTTGCAACTACTCCTTCCTCTCGTCTTTCCCTTCTTCTATTCCTCCTTCTTACTTGCATTCTAATTCTGGCCTCCACCAAGTAGTGGTCAGGAAGTTCACTCCCCCAACCTCTATACACTCTTGCATCCTTTACACATCTTCGCTTCCTTTCATCCACACACACATAATCAGTCATTGCCTTCCTTTCATTCAGTTCACCACCCACCCTTCTCATCACTCGCCATGTATACCTGTGGATCATTTTATGCCTGAGGAGGGTATTGGCTATCACCAACCCCCTCCTAGCACAAATGTCCACTAACGCACTCCCATTCTCATCTATCTCAGCAGACACACCCCACTCACCAACTATTCCATCCACCTTCACATTCCCAACTTTACCATTCATATCACCAATCAAAAACACTCTCTCATTCCTTCCAAACTTTTCCATGCACACTTCTACATTTGTCCAGAACTCTTCTCTCACTCTTCTAGCACGATCTTGCGTTGGTGCATACACACACACAATCGCCCACATTTGTATTCCAACTTTCAACTTTACCCACACAATCCTTGATCCAACTGATCCATACTGTCTTATGCTCCTCTTTCATCTTTTACTCCCAACTATACATACTCCTTCCTTTGCCCTCTCATTCTCACCTACTCCTGCACATATACCCCATCCATACTCCCATTCTCTCACTTTCTCCTCTCCATTTTGTTTCAGTTATTCCACATACATCCACTTTCGCACCCTCAAGCACCTGGTCAATCTCTCTTCTTTCACCTCATCATTCGCTCCCCTTACATTCCAAATTCCAATTACCATGTCCTTTGTCCGGTCCTTGGTCGTCATCGTTTGGTCAGTCCTTGTCCGAGGCTTATTGTTTGTTTTTTTTAGTTAGTTGTTTTCCGGGGAGGGGCACTAACCCTCCGCCAACCCTTTTAGTCGCCTTTTACGACAAGCAGGGATACTGGGGGAGTATTCTTGAAAACCCCCCCTACCCCCAGGGGTAATATATATATATATATATATATATATATATATATATATATATATATATATATATATATAGATATATACAGAGAGAGAGAGAGAGAGAGAGAGAGAGAGAGAAAGAGAGAGAGAGAGAAGAAACAACGAGAAAAGGTGGAGAGAGAATGATGGAGAAGATGTGGCAGAAATGAGGAAGATAATGAGAGGGAGGTGAGGAGGTTGGAAAAGTATAATTAGAGGAATGAGGGACTGCGGTGGACTGAGAAAACGGGGTGACAATGAGATATGCGGCCATATAATTAAAACCAATGACAACAAACTGCAAGCAAGATCCATGTTTTTGCCTAATACTGTAATCTCTCCATCTGGAATGCACACTTTTAACAGTAGACAAAGGAGTGCCATGGAAGCGATATAGAGCCAAAGTATTGTCTTATTTTACCACTGAAATACGTGCGATGAACCGCAAGGAGACGAAATTCTGGGACAAATTAGTGAAGCCTCGCGATTTTACGCTTTCAGTATTCTACGGACGGTCGGCTTCTTAGGCAGGGCTTGTTGTCCTCTATTACTTTTTCTGTCAATAGTGCAGCATAAATGTGGACTTGAATGTAGGTTCAGCTACTGAGGGTCGTGTTCTACGGGAAGACAAGGACTCATATAATATATTATTGTGTACTTTATTGACATTCATGAAGTCCATAGATTTAGTGCTGGTTCAGTAGCATCACGTAGCCTAATTTCTGCTCTGTTCTCGCTACCAGTACATAATATTGTTTAGTATTGAAGACACTTTTCAAATTGGAGGGTATTACTTGCAGCCTTCATCGGCACTTTCACTACAAGAGATCTCACCTGTGTTGAATAAAATTGGCATATAAAAGCATGAAATGCATATACTAAATAACAAGGAGTAGAGTCACGCCTAATGCTCCTTATGGTGCTTCACTTTAGCTCCCTATTTATTTTCACACGCAAGGTGGTTCACTCTAGCGAAGCCTAATACTGTATGGTGCTTCACTGTCGGACCCCAATTATTTTCACATGCAAGGTGGCTTGCTCTAACGAAGTTTCATGTGATGTCGCATCAATGTAGAACTTCTGCTTGTTTTACACATTGCATTTGATGCTGTTTATGACTTTTCAATGATGATACTGTTGCATGAATCCGGTAAAAAATAAGTGATAAATAGCACAATAAAAGATATTAAAAAGAACAATCTGCGCAGGGCTCGGCTTGTCCTTTTACTTGCTAATTAGCAAGAATCATCAACCCAGCTTAGCCATGTGCAAAAATCAAAGATCTCACAACAGGAACTTGCACTGGAGGATGCGAAAATCATTGCCGATTACATATAACTATACTCATTTTTTTTTTTAATGATTGAGGGGAAGATGCACTTGACAGGTTGGTGATGACTAGCTGAATGCAACATGTCCGATTAACATTTACTAACCCAAATTTCCCCCTGAGATATATGGCGTCAGTTAATAATTCTGACGAGTAAAGAGATTATGAATTCATGTTACATTCAGCCAATCATCAACCTGTCAAGTGCATGTTCGCCTCGATTAAAAAAAAAAAAAATGTGTGTAGTTGATAATTCTTAGTGTACGGTGGCAAGTGGGTACATGGTATCACGATCAAAATGTAAACAGCTGACTATCATCAGGGTGTGGTGGCAAGTAGTAGCGTGACATTACTATCGAAATATTTATAGTTGACTATTCTCAAGGTGTGGTGGCAGGCATGACATCTTAATCAAAATTTTAATAGTGAAGAGCAACCACCAATAAGTTTTTTTTTTTTTGATAGTTTCAAAACTATAACCGACTATACTAGCCTACCTGTATGTAACAATTAGTACTCATTAACATTCTTTTACATTTTAACATATTCCTTCTGTCTCCACGCGGTTCTTTCAACTTTAAAAAGAACTATACTGCTATTGGGGTTAATGAGGGTCATAATACCCCTCCAGTTCAAAAAATTTCCCTAAGTTTAGAAGATTGCGAAGATAATAATAATAATCTATCTATCTATCTATAGCCCGACGCCCTAATCCCGCAAAGGGTGGCCGCAGACAAAACGCCTCCAAGTCACTCTGTCACCCACCATTTGACTCCCCTCCCCCCAACTCACCCCCCCCTCCCTCATATACCTCTCAACTCCATCCCTCCACCTCATCCTCGGTCTACCCCTCCCTCTCCCTCTCTCCACCTCACCTACATACACCTTCTTAGTCAGTCTTTCATTCTCCATCCTCTCCACATGTCCAAACCACCTCAGTGTATTTCTCCTAATCTTTTCAACCACATCCACATCTACCCCACAACGTTCCTTCACTTCTTCATTCGTCAACCTGTCCCTCCATGTCACTCCACATGCTCCTCTCAAGTAACTCATTTCCACTGCTCTCACTCTTGACTTGTTCCCCTCTTGCAAGGTCCACGCCTCGCTTCCATACGTCAGGGTAGGGATCACAATACCATCATGCAGTGACTTCTTAACTTCCATACTCACCTCCCTATTTCTCATCACTGCTTTCAGTGTGCCAACAACCTTCCTTCCCTGCTGTACCCTTTCACGTACTTCATCCCCCAAAGTTCCATCCTTACTCATCACACTACCCAAGTACTTGAATGCACTCACATTCTCCATATCCTCACCATCCAACCTCACAGCACACTCTGTGACTTCATTCCTCTCAAACACCATAACTTTACTTTTGTTTACATTAACTTTCAGCTTCCTCCTCCTACACACTGTCCCAAATTCATTACCCAAACCTGGCAACTCCCATTCATCTTCACTCAACAATACTGTATCATCAGCAAACAGCAACACAGGAAGCTTCCAAATCTCACCCTCATTCATTAGGGCCACCCCCACATCCACTGCCCTACCTTGTACCTCCTTTACAACCCCATCCATATATATATTAAACAGCCATGGAGACATTACACACCCCTGTTTCAGTCCCACATTGAGATCAAAGAACTCACTCAGCTCACCATCCACTCGCACCGTAGCCCTAGCTCCCTCGTACATACTCTTCACAGCACTCAACAATTTCCCCTCCACTCCATATATTCTTAATACCTTCCACATACCTTTCCTATCTATTCTGTCATAAGCTTTCTCCAAGTCCATGAAGGCAGCGTACACTTTCCTTCCCTTCTCTAGATACTTCTCCACTAAACATCTTAGAACAAATATCTGATCTGCACACCCTTTTCCCTTCCTAAATCCCCCTTGTTCTTCTCCAACTAGCTCCTCTGTCATATGCCTAACCCTATCAATGAGTATTCTACCATATATTTTACCAGTCACACTAAGAAGGCAAATACCCCTATGGTTACCACATACTTCTCTTTCCCCTTTTCCCTTGTACAGAGGAACAATTATACCTGATTTCCAGTCGTCTGGAACCCTTCCCTCTTCCCAAGCCAATCTACACAACTTCCATATCCACTCCACAACAATCTCACCCCCATACCTAAGCATTTCACCACACACTCCATCAATTCCTGGGGCCTTTCCCAGCTTAATCTTCGTCATCGCTTCCACTACTTCCGCCCTACTGATCTCTTCCTCCCTCCTCTCATCTCTTCTTCTCCCAGCCATTCCCCAACCACTTATACTCACACTGCTCTCACTCTCTACATTCAACAAATCCTGAAAGTGCTCCTTCCATCTCCTCAATTTCTCTCTCTTCTCCACCAGCAATCTATTATTCCTATCTTTCACTCCCCTACTATTTCCCCTTTCACACTGCCTTACTTTCTTTACCTCCTTCCAAAACAATTTCTTACTCTCCTTCCATTTCACACTCAGATTCCTCCCAAACTCTTCATCCACTTTCTTCTTACTCTCCTTCACCAGTCTCTTAACCTCCCTTCTCCTGCTCACATATACCTCTCTCTTCTCTCTCTCATCTTCTCCCCTACCTCTACTCGCCAACCATTCACCATATGCCTTCTTCTTTTGTTCCACAGCTCGTTTCACCTCATCATTCCACCATGCTGTCCCTTGCACACCCTTGCATCTCCTTCTCACTCCACAAACCGCCTCACACGCTGCGCTTATCTCTTCCGTGAATATCTTACATACGTCTTCCACCCCTTCCATCTGCTCTAGCTCATACCTTCCCAATCTTTCTTCCACTATGCTCTTATACTCTGTCCTCTTCTCACTATCTTGCAATTTCTCCACTCTTCTCACAGGAGCTGCTTCCTCCTGTCTTCCCCTTCGCCTCCTCAACCACTTTCTTTGCAGCTTTACCTTGGCCATCACTAAGTGATGGTCCGAGACTCCATTCCCCCACCCTCTCCACACCCTTGCATCCAACACTTGTCTTCTCATTCGCTCATCCACACACACGTAGTCTATCATTGCCTTTCGTTCAACAAGTTCACCATCCATCCTCCTCATTACTCTCCATGTATACTGGTGGATCATCTTATGACGAAAGTAGGTGTTGGCTATTGCCAACCCCTTACCAGCACAGATGTCCACCAAAGCACTACCATTCCCATCTACTTCAGCTGGCACACCCCACTGACCAACCACTCCATCCACTCGTACATTCCCAACTTTGCCATTCATGTCTCCAATCAACAGCACTCTCTCGCTCCTCTCAAACTTGTCCATACATGCTTCTACTCTCGCCCAAAACTCATCTTTCACTCTTGCCCCTTGATCCTTTGTTGGAGCATACACACATACAATCGCCCATGCTTGTATACCTACTTTCATCCTCACCCATACAATCCTTGCACCCACTGTTCCATACTCTCTTATATTCTCCTTCCACTTCTTGCTTATCATCAGACATACTCCCTCTCTTGCCCTCTCATTCTCTCTGACTCCCGCACATATACCTACACCGTATTCCCATTCTCTCATCCTTTCACCTTTCCATTTAGTTTCAGTCAATCCACATATATAATAATAATAATAATAATAATAATAATAATAATAATAATAAAACTACATGGCCGCTTTGCGTTGACCGTCGGGTCCAACCACCACGAGAGACACATCACCGGCCCGGCCATGGTGTCTTGGAGCCGTATTGTCGGTAGCAAAGGACACTTGGTAAACCTTATTCATCATCAATTTCTTCTTCTCATACATCTTCGTCTTCCCATCCGGTGTTGCGGCCACAGCCTCAACTGGGCATATAAAGTTGATGTAATGTTTTGCTTTACAGTTCAACTTCCTCCCTTTCCGGGATAACAAGGAAACGGGAGGACGTGTGTAAGGACAGACATCACATGGCTATACTGGTGCCACAGTTTAAAGGTGTCCATCTCGAGCAGCGAGTATACAGTAAACAGAAATATATAACATACGAAAGACTATTAAGATGCAACATGCAAACCATATTCCTGTCGAAGATGTGATCCTATGCAAATAAGAATACAGGTAGGTCTTTGACTGTATGTATGCAAATTATGTTTATATTAGAAAGGTATAAAATAACCAGAGTGAGAACTGTGAGGTGCAGAAAATAATATAAATGACTTAGGAGGAGATAAGAGAGTCCGACGCTTAAGGGTATATTGTGATCCTGGGCCACTCTTCCGTCATGTAGGAGCTGTGGAAGGAGTATATAATATCTAACCAGGATGTTACATACAGTATTTGCTGTCTGTTGATGCCATCGTGTTCAGGTCAACTCTAAATATCGAATCAGCTGAAATAATGTTTAAATATTATTCACTATGCAAAGAAGGAGCGAAGGAAATTAGCAGCGCAGAAATATTTTCTCATACAACTTTTCTTATACTAATTCATTTATGATCATATAGCATTTCTGATACCAAAAGTCTGTTTCAAAATGTTTCTTCCTTGAAAATTATATATAACAGCAAAATAGAAATTACTTTTTATTCCAACGTTTCCTCAATCTCCTCTCCTCTCCTTTATGTACTTCTTTCTTTCAATTTTTACGTACCTTTGAATATCTAATAATTAACATTTGAGTTTTAATGCATTGTATACCATTCAACGGAGAAACATTATTAAGAAGAAAGCCACTATCATAAAATATCAGATAGTAAGCACGGGTATAACTGGATTTATACATTAAAATATTTATGGACGGTGTCTTACCAAGGACTTTTTTCCCTTCTATTGCATTATGTTAAAAAATAATTTCCCCTGGTCGTATACAGAAAGGCATCTGAACAATCGGAAGTTTTATGCACTATGTAACAAGTCAGATATTTAGTGTTTGTTTATATCGTTTAAATCAGATTAATATGGTCTGTGCAATCATTGATAATCAGCTATTTCATTTTTTTAAAATGCAACAGGATTACTAGTTTACTTTTTTTAAAAAAACAAGAACTAGCGTAATTTCATTGGAAGCGAAGTTCAACAAGAAGGTATGACTTGAAAATACTGTTTGGACTGTACTGAAAGGCTTCCAGAAATGTTATCTTTGTTCGGCTGCGACGCCGAGTCGATATGGGATTTGCACATCCAACTGGGGCGGGTGAGATAGATTCTACTGCCCCACAGGTGAAGGTAACATATCTTTACAAGGAAAAGGCGACTGGTGTGTGTGTGTGTGTGTGTGTGTGTGTGTGTGTGTGTGTGATTAGGTTGCATTAGGTTGGGTTAGTTTAGGTTAAGTTAGGTTAGGTTAGGTTAGGTTAATCATATTCTCCCTTCCCCATCTTTCCTCCACTTTCTATCTCCTTCCCCTCCCCTGTTCTTCTCCTTCTTTTTCTCTCCTCCTCCCACTCCCGCTCCCTCTCCCTTTCTCTTTCGATCCCCCTCCTCACTTTCTCTTTCGATTCTCCTTCCCCGCCTTCTTCCATTCTACATCCCCTCCCTCCCCCTCCTCCTCCTTTGCTGTAAATCCAGTGAAACATGGAGTGATATCATCCCATGGCCCGGGACCTGGGTGCGTCATAAATCGTGGGTCTACCCTCACCTCCACTCCCCTTCCCTTCCTCTCCCCAGTCCCTCCTATACTCTTCCCTTTCCCTCCCCGCCTGTCTGCCAACATCGCGTGGATCGGCTCCCTGGTGTAGGCGTCAGCATAGTTACTTCCAAGGTGACAGACCGAAGCTCGACTCT
Source organism: Coenobita brevimanus (assembly GCF_032717465.1). Lineage (NCBI taxonomy): Eukaryota > Metazoa > Arthropoda > Malacostraca > Decapoda > Coenobitidae > Coenobita > Coenobita brevimanus. The sequence goes on along the minus strand of NC_137065.1, from coordinate 19,344,163 downwards.
TGCTGAAGCCACTTTTACCAACGCCGACCACTGAAAAAAAAAAAAAAAAAAAAAAAAGCTATTTACATGAGTAAATAGGATGAAGGGCGGTTGGTGTTGTTTAATGCACATGGCCAGACTTTGCTTTATAAAAGGAAGGGCGACGTTCCTATTGAATACGTTTTCTAAGTAAGGTCATGTGAGTGGCTTGAGAGTAAGTGATCATAGGCCTACGTGATCCTTGTTAGCACTAAGGCCACGGGACGTTATAGTTGTATTATATTTTGCTTTTTCTAAGATAATCCCATGGTTTTAAAAGGATGAATGAGATCTTTATGAATCCCCTCCTATGCTGAATAATATCTCCTGGAGAGAACAAGAATAACAAATAACATGACCTCTTAAGGGATAAATACTGAAACCAGGTTTTCCCAAAACCTGTGTGGGCCGCCTCCATCCACCCATGTTGCTCCCCGCAAAGTGTGTCTGTGTTGAGTGTTGTGGTGTTTGTGTCTGCAGTTGTCGTGCCGTGTTTAATTTCCCTAACAACACGGATGACACTTCAGTTACCAGTGTTTTGCGCCTGTGATACAACATTGTAGAGTTACTGTATTTGTGTTATTGCGTTGCCGTGTTCAGGACCTTCTGCTTATTCAGGCTTTTTTTAACTTGAATCTGCTCCTGTTTTTGTTTTAAGTGTACTGAGATTGTCTGCGGTACCACATGCAAGCCTTCAGCAAAGGCTTTTCGTCTCATTAACTCTCCTCCTCTTACTGACTCCCTTCAACCTCTGTCTCTTCGCCGCACTGTTGCATCTTTATCTCTTTTCTATCGCTACTTTAATGGTCACTGCTCCTCTGAACTGTCTGCTTGCATTCCTCCACCTCTACGACGGGCGCGTAGCACCCGTCTGGCAGCAAACTCTCATCCCTTTTCTGTCCAACTCTCTAATGCAAGAGTTAACCGTTACTCCCAGTCTTTCATTTATGCAACAGGTCAACTCTGGAACTGTCTCCCTCTGTCTGTATTTCCTGCTGCCTATGATCTCCAGTCTTTCAAACGCAGTGTGTCCAGGCATCTCAAAATGATCGGATCTTGAATTTGGCTCTCTATTGTATTTTGTTTTTCTCTTGGAGGGAACTGTTACTGCGGGCCATGGCCTTTGGTTCCTTCTTCCTCGCATTTAAAAAAAAAAAAAAAAAAAAATATGAACTGAACAGAAAGAGCAAAACATGTATTATATCTTGCTTGTCCGCTCACTTGATAATCTGTCTGTCTGCCTCACTCATTTTGCCTACTTTCCCTGCCGACTTGCCTCACTCCATCTTATCCTGCCCATATATCTCCAGTCTTTTTTTTTTTTTTTTATGCAAGCAAGACGGAACCAAAGGCCAGGAGCCCGCAAACGGTTCCTTCCAAGAAAAAACAAAAACAATACAAAAGAGAGCCAAATTCAAGATCCGAGATGCCTGGACACACTGCATTTGAAAGATTAGAGATCATAAGAAGTAGGAAACACACATAGAGACAGTTCCAGAGTTGACCTGTTGCATAAATGAAGGACTGGGAGTAACGGTTAACTCTTGCACTAGAGAGTTGGACAGAAAAGGGATGAGAGTTTGTTGCTAGACGGGTGTTACGCACCCGTCGTAGAGGTGGAGGGATGCAAGCAGACATTTCAGAGGAGCAGCGGCCATGGAAGTAACGATAGAAAAGAGATAAAGATGTAAGAGTGCGGCGAAGAGACAGAGGTCTATCCCGTATATGTTCTTTCCTCTCTCCTCAGTTGCCTGGCTCTCTCTCTCCGCCTGTTATCTGACTCTCATTCTTTCTACCAGTCTCTTGATTTCAGTCCCTTCCTTCCCCTCCTCTTGCTTATCTGCACCAGTCTCCCTACTGTCTACCTGTCTGCCTGCTTCCCTTCTCTTTATGTCCCTGCCTGTCTGCCTGCTTCCCTTCTCTTTATGTCCCTGCCTGTCTGCCTCCTTGCCTGCCATATGCCTGGCTGCCTGTTTCCCTGTTTTCCTACTTAGCTGCTTGCCTATCTCTATGCCTGTCAGCCTCACTTCCTGTCCGTCTCTGTGGCTGCCTTCCTACCTGCCTTCCTGTCTTTATGCCTCCTGCCACTTGAATCCCTGTTGCCTGCCTCGTGACTGCGTGTCTCTCTAACTGCTTGCCTGGCTGCTTCCTCGTCTATCTGCCTGCCTGCCTGCGTAAATGCCTCCCAGCCTGCCTGCCTCTCTCTTTACCTCCTAGCCTGCTTGCCTGTCTTCCTGCCTGTCTGCTTTCCTTCCTTCCTTCCTTCCCTCCTTCCTTCCTTCCAGCCTGCCTGTCTCTCAGGTTGCCTGTTTCCCCGCCTACCTGTTACCCTGCCTGCCTGCCTTCCTGTCTCCCTGTCTGTTTGTTTCTCTACTTGCCTACCTCCCTTACTTCATTCCCGCCTGGCTTCCTACCATCCTACCTTCCTGCTTTCCTTCCTGCCTTCCTGCCTGTCTCCCTACCTTGCTGTCACCCAGCCTGCCTGCCTTCCTACCTATTTGTCTTCCTACCTACCTAACTGTATCTCTGCCTGCCGGCCTGCCCTTTTTCATGCCTGCCTGCTTCCTTCCCACCCCGCCTGTTTATCACCCTGTCAGTGAATACGAGTATTTGTCTTCTTATCCCACTCCTGCCACATCCTGCCTTACCAGTCGCCTTGTCTCCCTCATCTTTTCCCTCCAACCCCCGTCCCCCCCCCTCTCTCTCTCTCTCTCTCTCTCTCTCTCTCTCTCCTTTCCTCCAAATCAATTTGTCTACCTTTCTACCCTACACCCTACCTAATCCGTCTTTATACTCTGATTCATTCACCTTATCCTGACAGATATGTTCATCATTTTGCTGCTAATTTTTCGTATCTTAGCTGGAGTATCAGACAGTGTTACAACTTTAAAATCTTTCTATTTTTTTTTTTCTTGACTAGCATAATATTCTTTTAATAATCTTGTATTATAGATCATGACTCAAGAATTTGAGTTATTTTAAGGAAAGTAAAACTGGACTTAATATAAAGTGTTTTTATTTTACCTATCTCTATTCCTCTCCGTCTTTTGCCTTCCATCCCTACTAACCTTTCTCCCTCCTTCCCTACCTCCCTGCCTACCGGCCTACCTACTAACCTCCATGTCTGCCTTCCTTTTGAGTTCCCTACTTACCACCAGCTTACGAACCTTCCTGCATATTGCACTTGACTACCTACGTACTACTCCTGGTAAAACAACAGCAACAACAACAACAAAAATAACTACCACTACTACCGTACAGCAGCAGCAGCAGTAACAACAACAACAACGACAATTACTGCTACTACTACTACTACAGTACTACTACTCCTACCACTACCACCACCACCATTACTACTGCTACTACCACTACAGCAACAACAACAACTGCTACTCTTACTACTGCTAAAACTGCTTCTACTGTTACTTCTACAACAACAGTAACAACTACTGCTACTACTTCTGCAACAACTACTACTACTACTGCAGCTACAACAACAACTACAACACCTACAACAACTACTACTATTACTTCTATTACTACAACTACTACTACTGTTACTTCTTCTACTACTACTACTACTACTACTACTGCAGCAACAGCAACAACTACAACACCTACAACAACAACTACTACTACTACAACTACTACTACTACTACTGCTACTAGTGCTACTACTACTTGTAGTACTAATACTACTACTACCTCTACTTCATCTTCTTCCCCGCATACCTTCTTACTTACCCCACATACTATTTCACCTACCTCCATGTCTTGTTCCGTGTACATTTCTGCCTATCGCCGTGCATACCTACCCTACCTGCCTGCTGTCGAGGTGGCTAAGGACGCAACAGCTGGTGTCATGGTTCAATTACCAGGCCAGCAAACTCACTCACCCAGTCACGTTCACTCTGATTTGTTCTCAGACTTGAAACGTAAACTCTGACGTAATTAATCGCTTTTTATTTTTCGTCTGCATTCAGGGAGTGGATGTAAGGGGTAGAGGCGGAGGAAAACATTGGAATGGGTGGAGGGAAGAGAGGTGAGGGTAAAAGAGAAGGAGGGAAAGGGAAGGGATGCAAGGAAATGTAGGAGTGGGTAGAAGGATGGAAGAAGGGAAGGATGTGAAGACATGGAGTGGAGAGAAATGAAGCTCATGTGAGAGAGGGGGAATGAAAAAAGAGTGGGAAGAAGTGGGGGAATGGGGCTAGAGAGTGGATCTATGTGGCGGAAGAGGGAAAAAAGGAAAGTGGGAGATGAAGACATTTGAAAGAGTTTGTCGGTAACAGAATGTGCAAGTATATATATACATAGATTATAATATAGGTAGAATATGAGCAGGAGAATAAAGTAGGAACAGAAGTAGCAGAGAATAAATTATACAGTAGCTATGAGAGAATTATGTAGTTTAGGCTGTAATGGAATATGGGGGCAAACTGGGTGGCAGAAATTTATTTCCTACGTTTCTTTCTCCTTGCAAACACGTTCTTTTTTATTTGGCGTCTTTATTTCTTCATTAATTCTCTTCAAGCATTACAGATGTGTTTCTTGGATCAGTACCCCCCCTCTCTCTCTCTCTCTCTCTCCTTGGTTTAGGACTCTTAAAAGGTTTTATCTCGTCAAAGGTCACACCATATCGAATTTGGTGATCCTTCGATCGTGTAGATATATTAATCATCATGGCACTTTGTACAGAAGTACGTCACTGTGCTATGGTTTTGAGGTGTATTTTAATGGGTTGTAGGCATGTTGTGCGCTGTTATTTTCCACAAACATGTGTAGTGATCCCACAAAGGACTTCAGTGGGTTGTATTACTATGGTGAAGTGCTACAGGTAAGGTCCAGTGGCAATGATAGGAACGGTCTGTGGTCGGTTCTGTGGTTAATATATCAGAGCTCCGTAATATAGGCACGTTTGGGTCTGCGACTTTTATAATTATGTAATGTTCTGAATACTGCAGATGTATGTTATTGCTGTCAATTTTATAATTATTCTTATTAATGCATGCCACGTATATTCACCGGTAAAAGGTGAACAACAGGCCTGGTGGCCCAAGAAGGAGGTGAGGGGTAAAATGGTTCGGAGTGGGAGAGGAATAGAGCTCATGGCGGGTGGGAGAGAGGGGGGTGGGGTGCAACTGGGGTGGCGGTGCGGGGTAAGTGACGAGTTGTCGACGGTGGGACAGGGACAATATGATTAACAGATACACAAACATAAGGACAATCATATTTATTATTATACAGATTTATAGTGGAGTAGTAACAGGAGTAGCAGTAGTAGTACTGAGGGGAATTGCAGTAGACACAATGGTGAAAGGGGCAATAGTAGTGGCAGTGGCAATAATGGTATTAGCAGATTGAGCAGTCTTGAGCTAACGTTGTTTGTCTGGGAGTGATGATGCCAGGAATAATGTAATACAGTAGGGGTTATAGGACCGGACGACAAGAAACCCTCCAAGGAATATGACGACTCGCAGTAAGAGGATACCGGGAAGTAAGAGTAGTAAAAGAGGCAGAGACTAAAGGAAAATAATGCACGTATGAGGTGAAGCCACAGTTAAGGCCTTGATAACAAGGCGGAGCAGGATACCACAGCTGTGTCTTCGTTGTCTCATAATATTTTGTGTTGTTTGCATTTAATTTCATCTGGTTATAGTAAATTATTGGCGAATGCTCTCCGTTGTCCATCACAATGTGGTTTAGTCGTCCACATAAAATAATTGCCACATTTATAACCATCCGCACAACTACTGTGAGAATCAACATTATTTTCACAATCATTCTATATTATAGCTATAGAGAATCCAGGGATAACATTCACAAAAATTATGACTGCAGTTATAATGACAAGTTGCAACTTATATACAACTGGCTCGGTGCTTTATTTGTGTGATGAGGATCCGAAACAGATGGGTCAGTATCACAGGACACCATGATAACACAGTAGTCTATGTTATATGTTACGGTATGTATGTTACGAACGCATAATGTTTTGCAGGTGAATAGCATGGAAATGTTTCGAATCCAATGTCATTAGGTTTCTCACTATTCGCCTCGTAGCTCAGTTCCAAAGTACCACTCACGGTTGTCCGTTCACCTGCCCTCTCTCTAACCCTGACTTCCACTTCCTTCCATCGAGGGGGATACCGAAACTTTGGTTCGCGGGTGTACAGGCAGTTTTCATTATTATTAAAACCTCCCACATTCGTGTGGGAAGTTCTATTAAAGCTTTCCACATCACTGAGGGAAGTTTTATTATTCTTGTTAGTATATTTTTTATCCTTATTTATTTTAATACTGCGATTTATCAAAGGCTATTTGGCCTACAGCCTTCAACCTTGGTCAACTTAATCAGACAGCTGTCCGCTTCATTTAGTCACTGTGGTGACAATTCGTCAACTGGATATCGCTCAAGTTAGGAAGCTGAAATTTTGTTACGGTATAGCCTTAAGGCGGACAATGAGGAAAGGAGTATGGTTTCAATCGATTGATTATTCTCCTGGATCGTCAGGGGTCAAAAATTGGAACTTTCCCGTATATTCAGGGCGTCATGTAATTTTCCATGAAGAATTAAAGCTAGAGTCACCAAACTTGGTGGACTTATAGACTGTGATGCCCTAAGGTGATATGCACAAGATCAGTGACCTTGATATCAAGGTTCCATTATACCTCAGCTTCTAGAAGGCAATGGCCGTGGGAAGTTTGTCTTAAACAAAATTGCCCTTGGACAGTTTTATCGTATTCTAGTTATTATTAAAACTTCCCACTTCTTTATGGAAAAGCTTTATAATTATTGTCAGTATTATTATTCTTACTTATTTTAAAACTGCGATATTTAGGAGGCTATTGGGCCTAGAGCCTTAAAACTTGGTTAGCTTAGTCGGACAGGTCCCTGCTTCTTTTGTTCTTCCACTTTTTCTTCTTCTACTACCACTACTATGAATAATAATAACGATAATATTAATGATGATAATAATAACAATAGTCATCGGGATACTCTAAGGCAGGAATGATGGTAAGTATTATGTTCGTATGTTTCAAGGAGCGTTGTGGTGTTGATGTGGATGTGATAGGAAGCGTTGTGAGGAACACACTGAGGTGGTTTGGCCATGTGGAGAGGATGGAGGGTGAAAGACTGACGAAGAGAGTGTATGTGAGTGAGGTGGAGGGTGGAAGAGGGAGGGGGAGACCGAGGATGAGATGGAGGGATGGGGTGGAGAGGTATATGAGAGAGGGGGGTGTGAGTTGGGAGCAGGGTAGTGAAATGGCGGGGGACAGGGCGACTTGGAGGCGATTTGTTTGTGGCCACCCCAAACGGGATTGAGGCGTCTGGCAATAGATAGATAGATAGATGTTTCACGTGTCATTACATTAAAAGCCCTTCGCCACGTAGTACAGTATATCTTATATAAACACAATCTGAAGACCCTAAGGTAACTCCTTGTGTAACATCAACAAGGGATCTGACAATTTTGACAAAGCTGTCGAAGAACGGATGTGTCTGCTGCTGTTTCTTACAGTGACCTTGACCCCACTGGGGAGATTTGGATTTTTTTATTTATCAGCAACGGCCCACGCCAGGACACATAACCTGGGCCCTTCAGATTCCTTGTACAGTCTCCGGTTCTGCTGGAATCGTTGCGAGACTCTGAGGAGAGAATAATGATAATACCCGTGAAAACAATAGTCTCTGCCTACGTAGCAGGTGGAGACCAATAATAATAACCAGATCACTGTAACTGTCCTGCAGACAGCAACTAGTCTCCACCTGCTGTTTCTTACAATGACCTTGACCCCATTGAGGTTTGTTTGTTTGTTTGTTTTATAAACCTAGTTTAACTCTCAGGAATAGGTCCGGCAAGTTTCATTTTCAGATTACTTGTTCAGGTCACTTTGATATAGCCAGTAGACACGACCACCTTATCTCGTTCACCCAGAATAATGATATGACACTTTCTGCCACAGGACGTAAAGGATTTGGATTGTTTTTTTTTCTATCAGCAATGGCTTATGCCAGGACACATAACTTGGGATTGTCGTGAGATTCTGAGGCCAGAATAATACTACCAGCAAAATCAATAGTCTCCATCCACGTAATATGTGGAGACCAAAAATAACAAGAACTCTGTAACTGTCCTACAGACAGTCACCTGTGTCTGACTACTATTTCTTACAGTGACCTTGACCCCATTACGGAGATTTGGATTATTTTTTTCTATAAGCAATGGCCCATGCCAGGACACATGACCTGGGCCATTCAGAGTCCTTGTGCAGTCTCTGGTTCTCCTGGAATCGTTGCAAGATTCTGAGACAGGAATAATAATAATTCCAGCAAAAAACAATAATATCCACTTAGGTAGTAGGTCGAGACTTATAATATCTACAGTAGAGCTCTTTAACTGTCCTATTGATAGTCTCCACCTGCTGTTTCTTACGATGCCCTTGACCCCATAAGAGAGATTTGGATTTTTTTTCTTTCATGAACGGCCCATACCAGGACACATAACCTGGGTCAATGAGATTTCTTGCGCAGGTAGTATTGAAATCTCCAGTAGACACGAGCAACTTTTTTATCTATTGCCAGACCCCTTAATCCCATAAGGGTTGGCCACAAACAAATCGCCTCCATGTCGCCCTGTACCCCGCCATTTCATTGCCCTGCTCCCAGCTTACACCCCCCTCTCTCATATACCTCTCCACTCCATCCCTCCATCTAATCTTCCCCCTCCCTTTCCCTCCTCCACCTCACCCATATACACTCTCCTCATCAGTCTCTCGCTTTCCATCCTCTCCACATGTTCAAACCACCTCAGTTTGATTCTCCTAACGCTTCCTATCACATCCACACCCACGCCACAACGCTCCTTCACTTCCTCATTTGTCAGTCTGTCTCTCCATGTGACTCCACATGCTCCTCTCAAATAACTCATTTCCACTGCTCTCACTCCAACAAGGTCAAAGCTTCACTTGGTATCACAATACTGTCATGTAGCAGCTTTTTCACTTCCATGCTCGCTTCCCTGTTTTTTATCACTGCTTTCAAGGAACTAGCAACCTTTCTTCCCTGTTGCACCCTTTCAAGCACTTCACCCTTTAAATTTTCATTCCTACTCATCACACTACCCAAGTACTTAAACACACTCACATTTTCCATTTCCTACTCATCCAGTCTCATTGTACATTCAATGACTTCACTTCTCTCGAAGATCATAACTTTACTCCTCCCTACATTCACCTTTAGATTCCGTTTCTTACACACTCTCCTAAACTCATCCACCAAGCCTTGCAGCTCCCCTTCGTCTTCACTTAACAACACAGTATCATCTGCAAACAACAATGCAGGGAGTTTCCAAACACTGCGCTCTCTCACTAGGGCTGCTTAGACATCCACTGCCCTACCTTGTATCTCTTTTATAACCCCATCCATATATAGATTGAACAACCATGGAGACATGCCACATCCCTTTTTGAATCCAACCTTCAAATAGAAAAATTCACTCAGTTCACTATCCACACGCACTGCACCTTAGCACCCTCATACATGCCCTTCACGGCCTTCAACAACTTCCCTATTTTAACTTTCTTCATTGCTTCCACAACTTCCATTCTACTGGTTTGTTCCTCTCTTCTCGCATCCCTCCTTTTCCCAGCCATTCTTCAGCCACTTATACTTGCATTACTTTCTCTATGTTCAACAATTCCTTAAAGTGTTCTCTCCTTCTGCGCACTTTTTCTCCCTTCTCCACTGGTAATTTACCAATTTTATCTTTCACTCCCCAGCTGACTTCTTTGGCACCCTCTCTAACTTTCTTTACCACTTTCCAGAACATTTTCTTACATTCCCTCCACTTTACACTCAAATTCCTTCCAAATTCCTCATCCACTCTCATCTTACTCTCGCTTACTAATCTTTTCACCTCTCTCTTCCTCTCTATATATAACTCTTTCTTCGGTCTCTCAACTTCTTCCACGCCTCTGTTTCTCATCCACACACTATATGCTTTCGTCTTTTGTGCCACAGCCTCTCTCACCTCTTGAGTCCACCATGCTTTTCCCTGCACCCTCTTTTGTCTTCTCTTCACTCCACACACCACCTCATATGTTGCACAGATTTCTTTGGTGAATATCTTGCACACACCTTCCACGTCCCCCATCTGCTCCAGTCTATATTTACTCAATTGCTCCTCCACTTCCCTCTTATATTCTGCCTTTTTTCCATCCTCTTGTAACTCTTCCACTCATCTTGTTTGTGGTACTTCCTTCTGTCCTTCCCTTCTTCTATTTCACCATTTTATATGTACTTCAATTCTGACCACCAGCAAGTGGTGGTCCGAAAGTCAGCTCCCCCAACCTCTATATACTCTTGCATCCATTGCACACCTCATTCTTTCATCCAGACACACATAATCAATCATTGTCTTCCATTCATTCGGTTCACCTTCCACGCTTCTGATCACTCACCATGTACACCTGTGGATCATTTTGTACCTGAAGAGGGTACGGTATTAGCTATCACCAACCCCCTCCCGGCACAAATATCCACTAAAGCTCTACCATTCTCATCGATCTCTGCAGGTATACCCCACTCACCAACTACTCCATCCACCTTCTCATTCCCTATTTTTCCATTCATATCTCCAATCAAAAACACTCGCTCATTGCTTTCAAACTTTTCCATGCACGCTTCCACACTTGTGCAGAACTCTTCTCTCACTGTGCTTGCATGATCTTGTGTTGGCACGCACACAGTCGCCCATATTTGTAGTCCAACTCTCACTCTTACCCACACAATCCTCGAGCCAACTGATCCATACTCTCTTATATTCTCCTTCCTTCTGTTACAACAATATACACTCCTTCTTTTGCCCTCTCATTCTCACCTGCTCCTGCGCTATACCCCATCCATACTTCCATTCTCACATTCTCTCGCACTTATCGCATTCACAAAATAATACCGATAAGACTCTGACATGCCCTTCTACTGCGTGTAAAGGATTTGAATTATTTTTCTATCAGCAATTGTCCATGCCAGGACATGTAACCTGGGCCCTTCAGATTCCTTGCACAGTCTCCGGTTCCCCTAGAATCGTTGCGAGACTCTGAGAAGGGAATAATAATAATGCCAGCAAAAATAATAGTCTCCATCTACGCAATACAGTAGGTGGAGACTAATAACTAGACCTCTGTATCTGTCCTATGGACAGTCACTAATATCCACATACTGTTTCTTACAGTGACCTTGACCCTATTGGAGATATTTTGATTTTTTTTCTTTTATCAGCAATCGCCCATACCAGGGCACATAACCTGGGCCCTTCATATTCCTTGCACAGTCTCCAATTATCCTGGAATTGTTGCGAGATTCTGAAGCTGGAATGATAATAATAACAGTGAAAACAATAGTCCCCACCTATGTAATAGATGGGAACTAATAATATCAGCGAAAACAATAGTTTCGCCCTATGTAAAAGGTGGAGAATAATAACAAGCAGATAGTGGAGGAATATTTCTTAATCATGACTTCTAATCGCTACTGTGAGCCAGTAGGAGAAAGACGGCACATTAAAAGCTTTCACAACAAAAGCCAATGTACGGTAATTTTGGATAGTAGCGAGGTAATCCCCTAAAGAACAAGAAGCGGTGCCAAGGCACAGCAAACGTCCCCGGCAGTCATTTTACTGCTGACGTATAAACACAACAGGATATCTAGTCAAAGATATCATATATCAAATTTAGTGTAAATAGGGTGAGAGTTGACGATTTTATGCCGATTTGAAATTTTAGGTGTGACCCACCGGACACTGACTCCCCTACTGCTAACAGGGGGGTGACGCCCCTGATGTAATAATGCATATTATAGGATACAGATATAAAAAATGTACCTGTAGGTCTTGGTTTCATGTCGATATGGCGAATTTTAAAGGAGGTATGGCGAAAAAACTATTTTTTTTTTTTTACATATTTTGGGCCTACAGCCTGGGTCTTGGTCCTATTTGGCCGAAAGTTTAATCAAGTGATCAGAAGTCCATAGCCCATCGTCCCTGTAATTTTAGGCAAAATCGAACCAGCAGTTTTCGCGTAAAATTAACAGACAGGCAGACACACAGACAGACAAACCGAATGAAAGCAATACCCGTCCCCGAGGTGAAAATATGTAATTCTACTTAACTTGCAGGGGACTCTTAAAACATGGGAGTTTAGATACAGCCTTCTCTCACCGCTTAACTGAAACATGTATCCCTTAGCAATATAAAGTTAATTTGATGATAGTAAAAATGAAAATACTGCGTCATAGGGCTGAAATGATTAACTGAACACTAAGAACATCCCTTGTGCGTGACAACATTTCTTTGTTATCTTCCGACTCTTTTATACTCGTATAACTCGAGACACTATTCGAGCCAGTGAATTAAATGTTTCTTCCCTACCTCCTTAAACACGTATAGGCTCTGCTAAACTGAACTGGATAGTTTGGTGATAGTAAGAATAACAGAAAATACCTCATCGTGGTGGAGGTGTTAAGGTATTCGTAGCACCAGTCACCTGTCTTCCTTGGGCCACCATACATACCACTTTATTTTTACATTTCGATGTCTTTTCTACCACTCTACCTAAATAGGAATGCTTTTTCCCTAATACAAGTAGTGCTCCTTTCACTACGACATCACACTGCATGATTTTTTTTTCTTCGGACAATTTTTCATTAGTAACTCATCATGTAAGCAAACATATATGACACCATACAATGTATACACACACACACACACACACACACACATATATATATATATATATATATATATATATATATATATATATATATATATATATATATATATATATATATATTTATCTATCTATATCCATCTATCTATCTATATCTATCTATCTATATCTATATCTATCTATCTCTCTATATGTGTGTGTGTGTGTGTGTGTGTGTGTGTGTGTGTGTGTGTGTGTGTATGAGTGTTTTGGAGAAACGCACATTACGGATGTGGATGTGGAAAGTTGTTAACGGTCTAGCAGGGCCCTAATTTTCAACAGCTTATATTGAGGGGGCTAGGCCAAATGTATAGGCCTATATCTCCATATTTCAGACTTAAAATTTAACCGAAATGCTTAAGTCTGCAGACCATCCGATATCTTTAAGTTTGATTCTACCTAAATGTTGATGTTTAATGAGACATGTATGTTTAGTGATGGAGCTGGGTGTTTAAATAAAAGGCTTCACTTTCTGAAAATCCGAACTTTCAACTCAAACTGTGACTAAGTTTAATCATTTGGCCACAATAGATTTTTGTTGCAATATGCTGTACCCTTATTATGACTTCCTTCATGCCTGCGGTAGGATTCAGGTAGAAATGTACCGCCCAGCCTTTATTCTTTTGGAGATCGTAACATAGTCAGTTTAATCGGTTGTGGGTCATTGTGCTCTTCAGATAGGCTGTGTCACTCATTCTGTAAATAGAGTTACAATAATAAAGCACAGAAAAGTAATTATAAACACATTAGGGTAGCAAATAAATTCACGGGCCAAAAGGCAATAGAGAACTTTCGACAACGCTTGGCGAATGACAAGAACAGCATTGCCACACAAAGTAAACATTGAAAAACATCATAACATTACCACGGTGCGTCTCAAATAGTTGTGCCAACAAAATTTATGATAATAGTCTTCATGTAGCATAATAATTTCCTTACAAACCTGACAAATTTCGTAAGTTTTTACTGAACCTTCAAAAACAGTTGAAGTTTTGACAAAATATACAGAAAACATTGGGGGGGCTATAGCCCTCGTAGACCCCCCCCCTCCCCCAGAAATTACGGCCCTGAGCAGGGACTCAAACCCGGGGCTCATAGAGAAGCCATGCACTGACATCACTACACCATGGCCTGGGAAAAGTTAAGACACCCGAAACAAGGAAATCCAATATGAAAGGATATGTTTCAACCCGAAATTAAGTGTCATCAAACTCATCGTTTTCGGCCATTCGAACTCACTCACAAGCCTTATCTCATTCTATGAATGGTGGAAATACTCACATTCTTTTCACTACCACTGATGACTCTACACGTCTCATAGAAGAGTCCCAACTTTCACAATTGCATTAGCCTACTCTTGGTAGCCACGAGACTATCCCCTTGCTCTGCTTCTGAACTTTCTGGTATTTGCACTCATTGGTTAATTTGTGTAAGCTGACACAGTTATATCAGTTGTGTATTTCTAGATGACCATTTTGTAAACCATTAGTCAACACTTCCAGTTCATATCCACTTCATATTGATGTATTCAGTAATGTTATTTTATTCACTTTCATGTTTATGTTTACATGAAAACTTATGTATCAGTGTTATACAGTTATTGTCATTCTCTTTATTTACATAATATCTAATTCTTATAGTATTTTCAATGATATTGCATTTATTAATTTTTTTCTTTTATCCAATTGAATTACTTTTAAGTATATGTTCTCATCAAAACTTAGCACCGACTGTATTTTGTATGGTAGTAATACCTGATGGTGTAAATATTTAGCATATTTGAAAGATCTATCTATCTATCTATCTATAGCCCGACGCCCTAATCCCGCAAAGGGTGGCCGCAGACAAAACGCCTCCAAGTCACTCTGTCACCCACCATTTGACTCCCCTCCCCCCAACTCACCCCCCCCTCCCTCATATACCTCTCAACTCCATCCCTCCACCTCATCCTCGGTCTACCCTTCCCTCTCCCTCCCTCCACCTCACCTACATACACCCTCTTAGTCAGTCTTTCATTCTCCATTCTCTCCACATGTCCAAACCACCTCAGTGTATTTCTCCTAATCTTTTCAACCACATCCACATCTACCCCACAACGTTCCTTCACTTCTTCATTCGTCAACCTGTCCCTCCACGTCACTCCACATGCTCCTCTCAAGTAACTCATTTCCACTGCTCTCACTCTTGACTTGTTCTCCTCTTGCAAGGTCCACGCCTCGCTTCCATACGTCAGGGTAGGGATCACAATACCATCATGCAGTGACTTCTTAACTTCCATACTCACCTCCCTATTTCTCATCACTGCTTTCAGTGTACCAACAACCTTTCTTCCCTGCTGTACCCTTTCACGCACTTCATCCCCCAAAGTTCCATCCTTACTCATCACACTACCCAAGTACTTGAATGCACTCACATTCTCCATATCCTCACCATCCAACCTCACTGCACACTCTGTGACTTCATTCCTCTCAAACACCATAACTTTACTTTTGTTTACATTAACTTTCAGCTTCCTCCTCCTACACACTGTCCCAAATTCATTCACCAAACCTTGCAACTCCCATTCATCTTCACTCAACAATACTGTATCATCAGCAAACAGCAACACAGGAAGCTTCCAAATCTCACCCTCATTCATTAGGGCCACCCCCACATCCACTGCCCTACCTTGCACCTCCTTTACAACCCCATCCATATATATATATTAAACAGCCATGGAGACATCACACACCCCTGTTTCAGTCCCACATTGAGATCAAAGAACTCACTCAGCTCACCATCCACTCGCACCGTAGCCCTAGCTCCTTCGTACATACTCTTCACAGCACTCAACAATTTCCCCTCCACTCCATATATTCTTAATACCTTCCACATACCTTTCCTATCTATTCTGTCATAAGCTTTCTCCAAGTCCATGAACGCAGCATACACTTTCCTTCCCTTCTCTAGATACTTCTCCACTAAACATCTTAGAACAAATATCTAATCTACACACCCTTTTCCCTTCCTAAATCCCCCTTGTTCTTCTCCAACTAGCTCCTCTGTCATATGCCTAACCCTATCAATGAGTATTCTACCATATATTTTACCAGTCACACTAAGAAGGCAAATACCCCTATGGTTACCACATACTTCTCTCTCCCCTTTTCCTTTGTACAGAGGAACAATTATACCTGATTTCCAGTCCTCTGGAACCCTTCCCTCTTCCCAAGCCAATCTACACAACTTCCATATCCACTCCACAACAATCTCACCCCCATACCTAAGCATTTCACCACACACTCCATCAATTCCTGGGGCCTTTCCCAGCTTAATCTTCTTCATCGCTTCCACTACTTCCGCCCTACTGATCTCTTCCTCCCTCCTCTCATCTCTTCTTCTCCCAGCCATTCCCCAACCACTTATACTCACACTGCTCTCACTCTCTACATTCAACAAATCCTCAAAGTGCTCCTTCCATCTCCTCAATTTCTCTCTCATCTCCACCAACACTCTATTATTCATATCTTTCACTCCCCTACTATTTCCCCATTCACACTGCCTTACTTTCTTTACCTCCTTCCAAAACAATTTCTTACTCTCCCTCCATTTCACACTCAGATTCCTCCCAAACTCTTCATCCACTTTCTTCTTACTCTCCTTCACCAGTCTCTTAACCTCCCTTCTCCTGCTCACATATACCTCTCTCTTCTCTCTCTCATCTTCTCCACTCATAGGTTGAGAATGGGTTAATACTGAAGCAGAATCGTCCCAGAAAATAAAAATGTTCTTTTTAGCGCTTGTGTGTCTTAAAACGAAGCACTCAGAACAATGGAATAATACGTATTATCTCTCTACACCCTACACTGTTTCCACAAATAAAAAAGTTACAGGTTTTCAGGACTCATATGGTGGCACTTATCAATTGTTTCGTAAGTCAGTTCTGCTGATTATTATGTTGTTGCCTGGGAAGAACATACTATTAACGCCACACCTCAGTACATATTTCTACTTATACGGGCGTTTCCCTGAGTCAACATTACCCGTTTCCTGGGAGACAATGGCGACGCAAGGAGAGTGAAGCGCCAGGGATACTGGAGTTAACTCGAATTTTCACTAGAATTCTCAGTGCTCGCATTGTAGCCTTAGATGCGCTCACCCTGACGTTATTGTATATGTACTTTGTTAAAATTGGGATTCAGGAGGGCGGGGTGAAGGGTGGCGTGGCGAGAGATGGTGGGGGAGCGAAGAGAGAGGCAGGAGGAGTCAGTGAAGAAAGAAGGACGAGAAGAAGCGGTCGTGAAGAAAAAAGGGGAAGAGGAGGCAAAGACATGAGAAGGGGAAAGGCGGAAGGTGGAGGAGGAGAGGAAAGAGGAAATAGGAAGGAGAACAAGGTCAGGGCAAAAAAGGAAGGGGGGGGAGGGAAGAGACGCGGGAGAAGAGAGTGAAGGAGGGGACAAATAGCGAGAAGGGGGAAGGAAAGAGTGAGGTAGGGACGGAGAAGGGAAAGATGGGAGTGAGTAATAGAGGAAGGAGGAGAGAGAGAGAGAGAGAGAGAGAGAGAGAGAGAGAGAGAGAGAGAGAGAGAGAGAGAGAGAGAGAATAAGACTAAAGTGTGGCAGGACAGTATAAAGGAAGGTGGCGGGGATGGTAAAGCAGTGGTGGCGGGGTGGAAGGGTGGAAGACCAAGAACGAACGACTGAGATGTTTCTACGTGACAGCCGAAATCAAGTGGAGTGGAAATAAAAATTCATGACCGTGTTTCCTGAAGAAGAACTGTGAGATTCTTTGAAGGCTTTTGAAAAAATGCAGGTGGGAATTTGGCATCCAAGGGGGTGATGGGTGATGAGGGGGGACTGGATGGGGGCAGGCAGTTGGAGAGGGAGAAAAGAGACTGAAAGAGAGATAAAGAAGGGACTTGGTAATTGAGACTGAGGGAAAGAGATGAAATAGGAGGTTGTATGGAGGCTTTAGATAAAACGGGAGAGGGCTGATCTTGGGATGCAGAAGGGTGTGGGAAGGGAGGGAAGTCAGGAAGAAGGAGAGGAAATAGGAGAGCCTGGGAGAGAGGGAATGAAATTGGCGAGAGAAAAACTGAGTTCTCGGGTGAATCTGTGGGATACTTTGGGATAAAGGAATGAAATAATGGGATGGAAAGAGTGAGAAAAAGAATAAGAGACAAAGAAGCAGGAAGGATGTGAGAGAGGGAGGGATACGTGAGAGGAGAGAAAAGAAGGAAGAAGGTGATAGAACGGGTGATAGGGAGGGAATTGGTGAGAAGGAATGAAAAAGAGGGAAGTGGATGGTAGAGATGAAGGTCGTAGAATTTTCTTGTGTGTCAGGGATTGGAAAGAAGATATGTGAGAGAGCAGGGGAGAAGGAGAACATTCCAGACACAAAAAGAGTTGCAAGTCGGTTGAGAACTGGAGATATTATAGGTGGTAATGGAGGTGAGGGAAGAATGTGAAGATTATTGGAGTTCTTAGAGAAAAGGGGTAGGGGCTTTGGTATTGGTAGCAGTAGTTCATTTTAAAACGCGAACCCAGCAGACTGCAGGTCAAAGCTGCCCCCCTGTCGCAGCCAGCCATCCCCCTTCCAACACCATGAGCTTTAGTATGGGATGTGGGTGGGTGGAAGAAGTGTAGGGTTAGAGAGAAAGGGAGACAGGAGAGAAATGAAGAGAAGAAAGGCGCAGGTAAAAAAGTAGTCTTGGAGTAGGTCTGTGGGAGCGAGGGACGGGAGAGTGGGATGACTGGAAGAGCAGACAAGAGAGAATTCGATCAAGAGACGGAAATAGTGAGAGAGAATAGGAGAGAGGGAGGGACTGGTTGGGAGAGCAAAAGGAAGTACAAAGGAGTGAAAAAGTCAGAAAACTGCAACAAACTTAATGCTCCTTTCAATGCTGCTTGTTACCGAGAATACTAAGACTGTGATATCCCCCCTTTAAGGTGATGATAAGGATAACAATGCAATAAAAGGAACAGAAGAGAGAGAGAGAGAGAGAAAGAGAGAGAGAGAGAGAGAGAGAGAGAGAGAGAGAGAGAGAGAGAGAGAGGGACGCTTTAAATATGTGTGTGTGTGTGTGTGTGTGTGTGTGTGTGTGTGTGTGTGTGTGTGTGTGTGTGTGTGTGTGTGTGTGCGCGCGCGTGTGTGTGTGTGCGCGCACGTGTGTGTGTGTGCGCGCGTGTGTGTGCGTGCTCGCGCGCGCGAGTGAAACCGTCTCCTTGCGTGAGTGCTTGTGTGGTGTAATAAATCTTTGCACTAGTTTCCTTCGCCATCGAAGTTTGACGGAGGTTATGTATTCTTCCTTGTCTGGCTATCTGCTTGTGTACATGATATTTCACACTGGTGGTTAGGTGGGCAGTGAGTCAATGAAAAGTTGCTCATATACTGAGGTGGATCTGTATTAAGCTGCAAGAATAAAACATAAATTTTATTAGTAATGGCGATGGTATGTGACCTGTGTGATTTGAGACTGTAACAGGGCAGGTTACGTCCGTATAGTCAGTTATCACTGAGACCTAAAAGTATTCGTCTGGTAAAAAAGAGGAATTACAGAGGTAAATCATAAATTTTAACTAGCGTTGGAGGACATATGCGCTCCCTGATGCTTTCTGGTTACAATCATTATGCTGCCTTCACACCTTAACACCGGCACACCTCTCATGTCGCCGACATAAAACTGCCGGCAACCCGAGACACTAACTAGGCATGTTGATGCTACTGGTGGGCTTGTCAGGCTGCTCTGAGTCACACTAAATTATCAATCAGTGAGGCCTAAGTAATGGCCATAATTTGCAGTAACTACGAGAATGACATGTGTGTAGTGCCGGAATAATTACATCATCTATCAGGCCAGAGACGATTATGTCTCCCGTGCTGGGATAATATACGAGACAATATGGATTTTTTTACAAATGAACTGTAGTGAACTATGCGGTGATAATAATTATATAAGCCTTTATCTATTTAATATCGTTCCAGGACACGCACAAACACGACCTATGTCATAGTCCAGTTATCACCAATCCCTTATCTTTAGATCTCCACACCACCATAGAGACACCTATTGTATTTGTTCCTGTTCTTTCTTGCATTCTTTTAGTCTTTTTTTTTTCTTGCTTCTTCTTCTTCTTCTTCTTATGCTTATGCTTATGCTTCTTCTTCTTCTAAACACTGTTTAGTTTGGCGAAATTCTTTCAGTTTTCATCAGTTTGGTTCACATTTGGTACAATTGTTCTTAGGTGAAAAATCTTAGATTTTTTAAAAATCAGGTCTTATAAAGGAATTAATGGGTTTAAGATCAAATCACACAAACACATAAAGTCTGGGATCTTGATTCCTTGTATGTCCATCAGTCATCGTGGCAATTTGCACTAAAGAGTGTCAGTGTACTGTAGCAGGAGACCACCCTGCCTTCCCATGGCAATGATGGCAATCCTTAATTTCTTAGTTTTATTTTTTCACAGTTTTCCAATTTAACTAATTTTCCACAAATTCTTTCTCGCTTAGCCATCCTGGATCTTAACACTTATATCTCGTTGAATTTCTTTTTTCTTAATCGCCTAGCGTTTGATAGAATAAAACATTACATTTTGTTTTTTGTAGTATAAGAGGGCTGATGAGACTATCAGTTGCCAAGTGCTGTTGTTACGTAATTACTGACATTCACGCACGCACACATATTGATAGTTTCTCTCTCTCTCTCTCTCTCTCACACACACACACACACACACACACACACACACACTGTTGGAGCCTCAGTGCCGGTACGAATAAACTTTTATTCATACTTGTTAATGAGAGATGGTGGGACTCAGGTGAGGGGCATCTATCGTAGTAAGACTGTGGAAAGATTATTCACTTCTAACCGAAGGTCGTCACTACGACGATTATATATATATATATATATATATATAAATATATATATATATATATATATATATATATATATATATATATAGTTAGTTTGTTACTGCAGCCTACATAAGGAAATATTCAACCAAATGTTTCAGTATCCGATCAGATATTTATTCTTTAGTGGAAAAGTTTCTAGAGAAGGGAAAGAATTTGTATGTGGCCTTCATGAATGTGGAGAAAGCATATGGCAGGATGGATAGACAAGGATTGTGAAAAAGTATTAAGAATATACGGAGTAGATGGGAAGTTGCTGAAGGCCGTGAAGAGTGTCACGAATTCGCGCGAGCGTATTTATATAAATTCGTGACATTGTACTTTGATGAGAAAACCACGAACTCTAGTGGAATTCCCACTGGGCATCACTCAGTTCAACCGTCCTCGTATTCACTTCGATCGGGATGGTTTTCAGAACATTTGTCACTGTTTCACAAGTGACCATTCTTATCCACGACATTAGTGCTTTCACTGAGTGATTTATTGTGAGCCTATATCGTTCACCTTCCTTCCGTTGACCGTTGAAGTTACGCCACGCCTATTTCCGGCGAACATGGCCATCTCTCGCCGCCTTTCCTAGTTTGAAGTCAGTCAGCTTTGAGTCGCCTGGAGGATAGGATCGTCTGTGCCCAGCATAGAGCAGCGCCTCCGTTGTACAGCGAATTCCTGAATCTCCACCTAGACGGTGAATTGGCGAAGCGGGCTTAGTTACGAATAGCAACGTTTGGAGTTCATCACCCAGGCTCCCAGACTATCGTTTGGCTCCCCTCCACTGACCAGTCTGTTCGTTTCTCTAGGCTTAAGTTCGATTAGCTTTTGAATCAGCAAGTGAGTGCATTCTCTTTGTTATTTGAATTCATGAGTCCCCTAGTGACTGTGAAATTCCCCTTTTGAATTCATTTTGAGATTCATATAACGTAAATTTATTTTACTGTAATCAATAAATTTACAGTTCTTTTCTTTGAGCTTAATGTAATTAGACCTATGTTTTATTTCTCCACATTAAGCTTACTTCAGTCTGCCGCTCCTAGTTTGCACAAACTCCTTACAATATTCATAACTGGTACTTAGGCCAGTTCTTGTGTATCACACTTAAATCCGTTGTGCCAGCCAGGAGTTAAGCACCGGCAAGAACCTGTCTATAATTATTAGTATTAGTTATAGATTGTCAGGGGTGGAATCACTTTCACAAGAGGCTAACAGTACTAACAAACAGCACGCGTGAGTAATTAGTCTCTGGTGTGTACTGTTGAGAAAGTTTATAAATTCTCGTCCTTAGAGAATCGGCGAAGTAAGTCGCATAAAGTAAACCTTATTAATTGATTTTTACAAGTCAATTCCTTGTCTCTGTTTTCAAGTAATATCAAGCATATTTAATTCATAAATTCACCCCCCCCCCCCGTGACAAAGAGTAGGAGTATGTAGGAGGGTGCTAAGGCTGCAGTGTGTGTGGATAGTGAACTGAGTGAATTTTTCTGTTTGAAAGTTGGATTCATACAGGGATGTGTCATGTATCCATGGTTGTTCAATCTGTATATGGATGGGGTTATAAAAAAAGATACAAGGTAGGGCAGTCGATGTTGGAGCGGCCTAGTGAGAGAGGGCAGTGTTTGGAAACTCTGTATTGTTGTATGCAGATGATACTATGTTATTAAGTGAAGACGAAATGGAGCTGCAAGGCTTGGTGGATGAGTTAGGGAGAGTGTGTAAGAAACGGAATCTATAGGTGAATGTAGGGGAGAGTAAAGTTATAGTCTTCGTGAGAAGTGAAGTCAGTGAATGTACAGTGAGGTTGAGTAAGGAGGAAATGGAAAATGTGAGTGCGTTTAAGTACTTGGGTAGTGTGATGAGTATGGATGGAAGTTTAGAGGGTGAAGTGCTTGAAAGGGTACACCAAGGAAGAAAGGTTGCTGGTTCCTTGAAAGCAGTGATAAGAAACAGGAAAGTGACCATGGATGTAAAAAGTTACTATATGACAGAATTGTGATACCAAGTCTAAAGTATGGAAGTGAAGCTTGGACCTTGCTGGAGGAACAGAAGTCAAGAGTGAGAGCAGTGGAAATGAGTTATTTTGAGAGGAGCATATGGAGTCACATGGAGAGACAAACTGACAAATGAGGAAGTGAAGGAGAGTTGTGATATGGATGTGGATGTGATAGGAAGCGTCGGGATAAACACACTGAGGTGGTTTGGCCATGTGGAGAGGATGGAGTGTGAGAGACTGACGACGAGAGTGTATGAGTGAGGTGGAGAGGCGAAGAGGGAGGGTGAGGCCAAGGATGAGATGGAGGGATGGTGTGGAGAGGTATATGAGAGAGGGGGATGTAAGCTAGGAGCAGGGCAATGAAATGGCGGGGGACAGGGCGACATGGAGGCTATTTGTTTGTGGCTACCCCTTACGGGATTGTGGCGTCTGGCAATAGATAGACAGATAGACTTTTCAGTAGGGTGACCTCTTTGGAGTTGATTCATGTTACTGCAGACAATTACACACAAGTTAGGGAAAGATGAATCTTACTGAAAGGGTTAGTGAAAGCTGCATCTAAGCCCTCAAGTTCGAAGAGTTTCTTTTAAACTGAATAATGTCATCTGGAGGTAGTAAGATTAAAAACCAAAACACTTTACAGGATGGGGGAGTTCAAGAAGAGTGTCCTAAGCTAAGTATACCTGTCTAGTAGAAGCAAGATTAACCACGACATTATGATGACGTTCATTTGATTCATGTAACCACCAGGCAGTTATATTCAACTTAAGAAAGACCTTTACCAGTCACGAGGTTGGTGAAGGGCTCTATTTAACCCCATCAGTTACATGTCTCTAGATCTCTTTGAAGGTATGAAAAATTGTCTGGTGATGGCAAGAGTTAAAAGTTATGTACTCGAGCTGACTGGGTTACAACAAAACAGACTTCTCTGTAGTGTAGGGTTTACTGGTTACCAATTTTTTTTTCTCCTGCAATTATTATCCTTATCCCCTTGTATCCAATGAACTCTTATGTTAAGGAATTCGCGCCACCCTAATATGGGTCTCTTCAGCTTAGGAAAGACCTCTTGTATTGAAGGGAGTAATAAATGCTATATTAACCCCTCGCAGTCCTAAAGCTATTCCTAAACTATATAAAATCTTCCTCTGAGAGAGAGAGAGAGAGAGAGAGAGAGAGAGAGTAATAATAATAATAATAATAATAATAATAATAATCTATCTATCTATTGCCAGATGCCTCAATCCCGTTTGGGGTGGCCATAAACAAATCGCCTCCACGTGGCCCTGTCCCCCGCCATTTCACTGCCCAGCTCCCAACTCACACCCCCCTCTCTCATATACCTCTCCACCTCATCCCTCCATCTCATCTTCGGCCTCCCCCTCCCTCTTCCCCCCTCCACCTCACTCATACACTCTCTTCGTCAGTCTTTCACCCTCCATCCTCTCCACATGGCCGAACCACCTCAGCGTGTTCCTTATAACGCTTCCTATCACATCCACATCCACACCACAACGCTTCTTTATATCCTCATTCGTCAGCCTGTCTCTCCATGTGACTCCACATGCTTCTCTTAAATAACTCATTTCCACTGCTCTCACTATTGACTTGTGTCCTTCCAGCAACGTCCAAGCTTCACTTCCATACGATAGAGTTGGCATCACAATACCGTCATGTAGTAACTTTTTCACTTTCATGCTCACTTCCCTGTTTCTTATCACTGCTTTCAAAGAACCAGCAACCTTTCTTCCCTGCTGTACCCTTTCAAGCACTTCACCCTCCAAACCTCCATCCTTACTCATCACACTACCCAATTACTTAAACGTACTCACATTTTCCAATTCCTCACCATCCAACCTCGCTGTACATTCATTGACTTCACCTCTCTCAAAGACCATCACTTTACTCTTCCCTACAGTCACCTTTAGATTCCGTTTCTTACACACTCTCCTAAACACATCCACCAAGCCTTGCAGCTCCCCTTCGTTTTCACTCAACAACACAGGATCATCTGCAAACTACAGTACAGGGAGTTTCCAAACACTATCCTCTCTCACCAGGGCCACTCCAACATCCACTACCCTACCTCGTACCTCTTTAATTACCCCATCCATGTACAGATTGAACAACCATGGAGACATGACACATCCCTATTTCAACCCAACCTCCAAAGAGAAAAATTCACTTAGTTCACCATCCACACGCACTACAGTCTTAGCACCATCATACATACTCTTCACAGCATTCAACAACTTCCCATCTACTCCATATATTCTTAATACTTTCCACAATCCTTGTCTATCCACCCTGTCATATGCTTTCTCTAAATCCATGAAGGCCGCATGCAACTTCTTTCCCTTCTCTAGAAACTTTTCCACTAAAGATCTAAGAATGAATATCTGATCTACACAACCTCTTCCCTTCCTAAAGCCTCCCTGTTCTTCTCCAACTAATTCCTCTGTTCTTCTCTAACTCTGTCAATAAGTATCCTACCATACACTTTTCCTATTATACTAAGAAGACAAATGCCCCTATGATTACCATACACTTCTTTCTTCTTTTTCCCCTTTTCCTTTGTACAAGGGAATAATTATACCTGACTTCTAATCCTCCGGGACTCTACCTTCTTCCCAGGCCAATCTGCACATCTTCCACATCCATTCTACTACTATCTCTCCCCCATGCTTCAGCATTTCACCACACATTCCATCAATTCCTGGGGCTTTCCCCAATTTAACTTTCTTCATTGCTTCCACAACTTCTATCCTACTGATTTCTTCCTGTCTTCTCACCTCCCTCCTTCTCCCAGCCATTCCCCAGCCACTTATACTCGCATTACTTCCATCCTGTATGTTCAACAATTCCTTAAAGTGTTCTCTCCATCTGCTCACTTTTTCTCCCTTCTCCACTAGTAATAATAATAAAAATAAAATAATAATAGTACTAATAATAATAATAAAAGTTTATTTCCACCAACAGTGGCTTTTCTTTTTACATTATATATGGACAAAGTACTTACAATACATGATCGAAGAATGACAGCCTAATTCTTATCTAAGACTGGAGCCTTATTGGGGTACATGTCCTGTAGCACTATATATTTATACAATGTGTTGTTACTTACGAGTATATATCATTATTTATAATGCAGTTTTAGGCGGGGAATCTTAATATATTTATTACAGAAGCAATGAGGAACTTCTGTAGAATATACGCAAGGGTTACGTCATATGTTCTTCCCTATCATTATACACAGTTGGTGCCTGAGGGTTAAGTTCATTTTTATTGCACATTAAATAGATTTACAGATAAGATGATAGGTGAGTCAATTATAATAGTAGTAGTAGTAGTGATAGTAGTAGGAGCAATAGGAGTAATAATAATAACAATATTAATAACAACAATAATAGTGATAATAATAAAGATTGTGATGAGGATAATAATAAAAATAAAAATAATAATAATAATGATGATAATAATAATAATAAAAATAATAATAATAATAATAATAATAATAATAATAGTAGTAGCAGTAGTAGTAGTAGTAGTAGTAGTAGTAGTAGCAGTAGTAGTAGTAGTAGCAGTAGTAGTAGTAGTAGTAGTAGTAGTAATACAAATAATAGGTATAAAAATATTAATAGTAATAGTAACAATAATTGATAAAGGTTTGTACTAGTGTGTTGAGGGGTTTAAGGGGGTTGTTGTGGTGTGGGGATGGGGGATGGCTACGGGGATGGTGTAGCGGGGTAGGGCAGGGGGTTGGAGGAGAGAGAGAGAGAGAGAGAGAGCGAGAGGGAGAGAGAGAGAGAGAGAGAGAGAGAGAGTAATTAGTTACACATACACATAGTTATCTTGTGTTGGTTTTCAGTATTTTTCAAGGATTGCATTTTTTAGTCTTAGCTTAATGGTTTTTAAGTTACTGGTCTCCTTGACATACGGGGGAAGTTCGTTCCACAGTTTAGGTCCCTGTACTAATAGGGATCTTGCACCAGCATCTGTGTTAACCTTGGGAACGTAGAGATTATTGGTTAGCCTTGTGGTACTGCAGGTGACATCAGTTACAGTGGAAAGATTCAGGCGGTAATCAGGGTACAGATTATTTAGGTATTTGAAGATGGCAACCCCTGTGTCATGAATTATTTTACTTTTTATGGTTAACCATTCTAGATCTTTTATAATAGTGGTTACATGGTGGTATTTTTTGCTCTTCCCTCTACAATTTTAGCTGCAAGATTCTGGAGTTTTTGAGTATTTGTTGCAAGAGTAGTGTTTGTTGTTCCCCATATTATATTACAGTGATTTAAAATGCTTAGCACGAGTGATTTGTACAACGATTTTGCGAGTTCCTTTGTCAAAATAATCCTTAATTCTGTTAACATACATTAGAGTTCCCATTACTTTTTTGTTCATTTCACTAACATGTTTGACGAATACCATATGCCTGTCTATATATACACCAAGATTTTTTATATGTGTGGTTGGTTCGATTGTGTTGTCATTCAGTTGTATTTTGATATTTCTTGGTAATTTCGATGGTAATTGTCGAGTCCCTATAAAGATACATTGTGTTTTGTTTGCAGCCATCATTAGGCCGTTTCTGAGAAAATAGACTAACTTTGCGTAGGGTTTCCTCTGTTTTGTTTACGAGAGTGTTGATCTTGTTTACTCTGTTACTGTGGAGAAATTGAGTATCATCGGCGTATTGAACTAGTGTACAATACATGTCGTTTACAAAAATATTGAAAAATATTAGGCCTAATATTGAGCCTTGAGGAACACCATAGTTTATGAGTAATTTTGAGGGGACTACTATTTAAGCGGACTGACTGTAGTCTTTCACTCAGCTGTCGAACCAAAAAGTATCTAGTCTTGTTTTAATGAGTTTTTTAAACAGAATGGTGTAGTTGACGGTATCGAAGGCCTTGGATAGGTCGCATAGGGTTAATAAGCATATTCGTTTATTATATAAACATATTGTTATAGATTTTGCTAGTGATGACCGTGAGGGCTGATTCAGTGGATAATTTAGGTCGAAAGCCGTGCTGGGTATTAGAGAGAAGTTTAATAGATTCGAGGAATGTTGTGAGCTGTGTTGACACGATTATGTGGAGGATTTTAGAGAAAATAGGGAGAACAGAGATTGGACGTAGTTGCTTGTGTTGTTTTTATCTCAGTTTTTAAAGAGAGGGGTAACTATAGCGTGTTTCCAGTGTTTAGGAAAGACACCTATAGTGATGGAGGTGTTTATGATGAATGCTAAGTAGAAAACAATAACGAACGGATAATCTTTAATGAAGCAAAGGGAAATGTTGTCAGAGCTGAACGATTTAGATTCGTTAAGATGTTTAATAGTTTGAATCACCGTTTTTGTGTCAAGGGGATGAGGCCGGAAGTTCGAGGCTATGCTATTTATATTTATTTCACTTTCGCTTTCGACTGTGCTTTGGCTGTCTTGTAGGGAGTGCTGGGTTTTATCATAGGTATTTTTTCCCACGTTAGCAAAGTAGGCATTAAAATCATCAGCTTTGTTTTGTTCGTTTTCTGCTATGCTTGTACTAAATTTGAGTTTGGGGGAAGGAATTACGTCTTTTACTATTTCCCAGGTTGAGGAGGTATTTTTGGAGATATAAGCTGACTGTGATCATATTCTTTCCTTGTTTTATATACTAGTCTTTTAACCTGTTTCTTTAAATCTTTATATTGACTGTAATGTCGGATTCAGTCGATCTGTTTTTTAGGATTTTCTGGGCTTCATTTATGTTTTTCATAGCTTCACGAATTTCGTCTGTCATCCAAGGGGCGGGGGGATCGGCGTATCATGTTCGTAACCATAGGAGCACATAATTCTAAGTTCTTTGTAATGATTGATGTTAATGTATTTGCTTGTTCATTTACGTTATCTGTGTTTAATATTTTATCTACCTTATCGGTTTCATTGAGAATTTATGAGCAAAAGGTGTCCTTATCATACTGGCATAAGTCTTGAAAAGTGTGTAGGGTGGGAGGTCGTTTTGTCTTACTAATATTAATTGTAGGAGTAATAAGATCGTGGCCTGCAACAGGATGAGGGATTACGTCGGAGTTCAGTACTAGGTCGGGTTTGTTAGTAATACTTACGTCGAGTTGGGTGGCTGAGGTAGGTGTGATTTGAGTGGGTTTATTTATGATTTATGCTAATTTATTGTTACTGATAATACGATATAATTTTCTATTATTCTGAAGAAGATCAACATTTAGATCACCAAGAAGAAAGATTGGTTTGTTATGCGTTCACACTGTTCGTAGGACATCAACAATATAGGCAAGGGAGTTTGAGTGGGCCTAAGGGTGTCTGTATATGCAGTCTATTATAACTGAAGGCAATTTTCTGCACCGAACTCTCAGGCATAAATCCTCGATACTTGTTTGTTTCAATGATGTCTGAGTTTTGAGATTGCTTAGCATATAAACAAACACCTGAACCACGGCCAGTATCACGTCTATGCATAGTGTAGTTGGTTATATTTACATACGCATTTGGAGTGTGGCAAGATAACCAAGTCTCACTGACACAAAGAATATCCATATTTCTTCATTAATTAAAGACTTTATTTCTTGCAAGTTAGCTAATAAGGACTGAGCATTTATATGTTCAATAATGAGAAAATCTTTTTTTAAATTAGAGCTTTGCCCATCGGCTTGAGCTGTAGAACTTCGTAACTTCTTGAAGTGAGATTACGTAGATCACTTATGCATATATTATACTTGTGGACGAGCGGTAGTTATACGTGAGTAGGTATGTAAGTAGATAATCTTAGTTCCCACTGTCATGCAATGACAGGAGAGGTAAAGATGAGTATGGAACTATGTATAATTTTGTCTTGAAAAGATTAACTAATGTCTCTCACACACGAGTGAAGTATAGAGTCCCGCTGTTACCTCCCAGACTTGTCTTGCTAGACCCCTTCTCTCTCTCTCTCTCTGTAGAACCTTTGGGTTCTATGGCTAGCCGCTTTCTCCCTCTCTAACTCTTTCATCCTTTCCTAGGAGGGTTAGTGTCACGTCTGCAGACACATGCGAATGTTCGAGAAGCTCGTGTGTCTGTGTGTATGTAGCGTTTCTGGTGACATACTGCACTCCTGGCGTTCCTTACAGAAATGCAGACACATTTCCTTTCCCACTGAAATCGCAAACTCATTTCCTTTGGTTGACTTTCGCTGACACATTTCCTATTCCCACACCTTGGCTGATGTTCCTATCTATTACACTGTCTATCTATCTCTCTATCTATCTATCATGCTTTGAGTTGTATTATTATATTATAGAGTCCTGACATCGCTCGGTCACGCCAGCTGGCGATCCTCTGACAGCATTTGTCAGTGACACACTCTAATCTATTAATACATATTATTGATTAT
This sequence comes from Coenobita brevimanus, assembly GCF_032717465.1. Lineage (NCBI taxonomy): Eukaryota > Metazoa > Arthropoda > Malacostraca > Decapoda > Coenobitidae > Coenobita > Coenobita brevimanus. The sequence continues at coordinate 19,314,109 of NC_137065.1, read as the reverse complement.
AATATTGTATAGACATAATATTCATGATAATATTGTACTGATCTAATAATATTCTAGAAACATAATACATTTTAAACAAACTGTATACAAAATGAAGCAAATGCATTATAGTTAAATTGATTATAAAATATTGTATAACATATTGTGAAATGTGTATGCATAACAGACATACGCATATAATTGTGCAATGGTAATATTGTTAGGTCATTATATTACATATGGAGTTATCCCTTTAGTAATGACTAATATTTCACCTAACTTGTATGATGACTCTGGTAATTCAGAATTGTAGTAACATTGTATGAATTGTTACATAATTGTAATGTCACATAATTGTATTTTTATTTACATAATTGTATTGTAATTGTCACATATCGTTTGTAGTTATATAATCATAGCAACTGTAAAATAACTGTATTAACATTGTAATAATATTGTACTGACACTGTAGTATTACAGAATTGTACTAATATTGTATGAATTATTACATAATTGTATTGTTAC
>NC_137065.1:19306105-19308605 GCF_032717465.1 Coenobita brevimanus | reverse complement strand
TATTTCTTTTTTTCTTCCCCGGAATATCAAGAAGTGGAGTTGTGACGTGGTGTACAATGTTCTGGCAGTTGTGTTGTGTGGCGTACTGTACTTAAGTGTGGGGCGATAAAAGTGCTGAACTGTTGTAGGGTGTTCTATGGAATGCTTTTGTGTGGTGTAGTGTATTGTGGTGTTAAGTTCGGTGTAGCATATTAACAGTGTGTACTGTAGTGTAGCGTAGTGTAATGTCATACTGTGTTGTGTTGTGCGGTGCTGTGTAATGTTATATTGTGTTGTGCCGTGTTGTGTAATGTTGTGTTGTTTTGTGTTGTAGTGTGTGGTGTGGTGTGATGATGTGTGGTTTGCCTTAGAGTGGTATCTTGTGGTGTACAGCAGTAAACTAACAATTTGTATTATCCAGCTTTTTCTATACGTATTTCATTCGCCAGAGCTGAATATACATAAAGCAGTAACGAAATACGCGAAGGGCCGATACGTGGGTGTGGTGTGGTTTAATGCGGTGGTGGTGGTGGTGGTGGTGGTGGTGGTGTGTGTGTGTGTGTGTGTGTGTGGGTGGGTGTGGGTGGGTGGGTGGGTGGGTGTGTGTGTGTGGTACCACTGTGATATGATACGGTGCTGTTGTACAGCAGGGAAGTAACATTGTGGTGCAATGTGGTGCCATTCTACAAGTAGTGCAGTGAAATGGTGTTGTGGTGTAGTATATTATTGTAGTGTGGTTCTTGTCCTGTGGTCAAGTGGGATGTAGTTTGGTAGCACAGTGGTGTGTTTCTACAGTACAATACGTGACACTGTTGTGATGTGATGTGGTGTGGTGTGGTGCAGCATAGTGATGTGTTTCTACAATACGTGACACTGTTAAGATATAGTATGACACTGTTGTGATGTGGTGTGATGTGGTGCAGTAGTATGTGGTACTGAAGCTGTACTGTGATATGTTGTGCTTTAACATAATGTTATGCAATGCAGTGGCAAAAAGTAAAGTGACAATGCTGTAGTGTGATGCGATGTAAAGAGGTGTAGTACAACAGTATATGGTGTGGCGGTGATGTAGTGTGGTCGTGATGTGATGTGGTAGTGATATGGTCTGGTAGTGATGCGTTGTGGTAGTGAGGTGGTGTGGTAGTGATTTGGTGTAGTGGTGATGTGGTGTAACAGTGATGTGGTGTAGTGATGATGTGATGTGGCAATGATATGGCGATGTGGTGTGTTAGTGAAGTAATGTGGTAGCGATGTGGTGTGGTAGTATCAGTGATATGGTGTGATGTGAAGCATTGTGATGCAGTAGTGTGAGATGATAGTGTTTTAGTGTGATACAATATGATAGGGTGTTGTACAGCAGTGTACGAGTATGGTGTGGTCGTGATGTGGTGTGGCAGTGATGTAGTGTGATAGTGATGTGTTATAGTAGTAATGGGGTGTGGTTGTATCAATGTTGTGATGTGATGCGATGCGATATGGTACAGCAGTGTGAGGTGGTAGTGTTTTAATGTGATGTGATGTGGTGTGGTACAATAAGTTGTGTATGGTGTGACAAAGTTGTTGTGTGGCAGTGGCACTGGTGTGATGTGATGTAATGCAATTTAGTTGTTTCCTCACTTAGCTCTATCCTTAATCATTTCAGCACGGTGATGTAATTTTCATGGATGCTCTTTTCATCACCAGACGATTTTATTTTCACATGTTGGAGTCTCTTTCATACCGCAGGAGTTAGATATAGGCTGAATCAACTCCTTCAGCACTAAAGCTGATTAAAGTCTTAAAATAAAATAGTGTAGTGATGGTGACATTAAAGTAAACAATACGTCATGATAGTAAAAAGGTACATCACGTACTAGTTATATAATTACCATTTCTCATTAAAAAAAAAAATACAGTCGGTGTGAAAGGTGATGGTGGCCACGGGAATAATAATGCTGTCACGACAAACTCTTTCTTGGTCGGAATAGCTCTACTGTTGCATTCCAAGTAATGCCTGACCGTTTTATTAAGAGTGAGCATAGGAAACTGAAGATGCTGATACCATGACCAGTATCCCTCTCATGGTCAGGGCAACTCAGGTATTCTATTCCACCTGGTGTGGACAACTCAAGTATTCTATCACACCTAATGCAAAGAATTCTAGTATCCCATTGCACCTAATGCGGACAACTCTAGTACTCAATTGCATCTAATGCGAACAATTCAATTATTCTATTGCATCTAATGTGGACAAGGCAAATATTCTATTGAACCTAATGTACACAATTCAAGTTTTCCACTGCACCTAACGCCAGACGATTTTATTCAAGGGAGAGTGAGTCAAAGAAGGCTTAGAAAATTAACTGTAGCAACAACAGGCTCAATGGTGGTGGTGGTGGCGGCGGTGGCGGTGATGGGAAACTCGGGATGGCCACATAATCCAGGCTTAAGCTAAAGGACTTTAATGGAAGTTAGTTAAGGCGGCAAGGTTTAGGCAGGCCACCATCATCCACTCATTCCATGTGGTGCTACCTATACTTTC